>NC_042969.1:48882303-49174708 GCF_901001165.1 Salmo trutta
TTCCTGTATGGAATCTTCTCAGGTTTTGGCCTGCCATATGAGTTCTGTTATACTCACAGACACCATTCAAACAGTTTTAGAAACTTTAGAGTGTTTTCTATCCAAATCTACTAATTATATGCATATTCTATTTAGTTTCTGGGCAGGAGTAGTAACCAGATTAAATCGGGTACGTTTTTTTATCCGGCCGTGAAAATACTGCCCCCTATCCCAAACAGGTTAAAGATGCACTACGCAGAAATCGCTCCGCCATTTACTGATTGCTAAATTGAGCTAATAGTTTGCCTAATATCAGTTTATGTGACAAAACAAGCAAGTATAGTGTTGCGAATCATTGCACCATCTAAACTGCTATGAAATACATGTTGCATAATCCAAAATATTGTATTTTCAGCTGGTGCATAAAACCGAAATTAAAAGACGCAAAAATGAAATTTAAGACCGGGAAGCATAGAAATAGTGCACATAGAACAGATATACCGCTTCTTAGACTTGCTTTCAATGAGAATGACAGATCTATAACTTAATTTGTGTTAATTTGGTTGGATAGCCAAAAAAAGTTACATATTGTAGATTTAAATATGGGAAAGGTGTTGGAAAGTTCTGGTAAACTTCAGGGAAGCTCATCAGGCAGAATCGCCTCTAGCCTTTCGGGGCGAAACAAAATATTTTAGTGCTCGCGCTCTTGGCAGTGGATAATTGTTTATGCATTGTTAAAGTAAAACTTTCAGCAATTCTCCACATTTTGGCATGGGGTGTAGAAAACATTTTGCAGTTTTAAAAGTAATTTCATGCAATTCTACTCATTTTGCCATGGGGTGGAGAGAAAATATTGCAGTTTCAAAGGTAATATCCTCAAATTCTACACATTTTGCTATGAGGTGATTTTGTATTTATTTTTTCAGTTTAAAGCTAATTTCCTGCAATTCTACACATTTTGCCAGGACTTATGTCATGTTCACATGATATCTGAGTGAGAGTGACTCAAACATAAGCTTAGACTAAGCTAGTGTCTGACCCTAAGAATCTGTTTGACTCTTGGCAGTAAGCTGGATGTAGGCCTAAGTGGGGTTTTGGAGACACAGAAGATGATAAGGTTAGGGGTCCATCCCAAATAGTACCCTATTCTCTATATAGGGCAATACTTTTGACCAAAGCCTCTATTTCTAGAGCCCTTACCTGGTGTATGTTGGATTCCTGGACCTTCATTTCCTGTGGACTGGAGCGTGATGGGTTGAGGAAGAAGCCGTGACCCTCCACCACCCCCGGGGTCTTCAGCAGGCAAGAGATACTCAACACAGTGCCAAGGAGGGTCTTCTGATACTGAAGCCCATTTTTGGGATCTTTGGGTTGGATGTGCTCCACCAATACCTGGAGTAAGGGAATTTGAAGTATATTATATTAGCAAACAGTAAACTACTTTTGAGATCAAGGTTGTCTATCGTAGACATACGAATGCAGTTGTTAAAATAATAATAATCTTGTTATTAATAGAACAGCATAGAATATAATCAGGGTAGTAGAAAACAGTCCAGAGGAGTGATGACAATGCATTACGGCCCCTGACCATAGCGATATCTTTTTGGCGGCTGAAGTAGAGGAGCAAGTCCAGGTAGGAGAAGAGCAGCAGCTGGCAGAGATCCAAGTCTTTCACACGGCCTTGGAAGATATCGAGCACAGGCCCGATCACCTCGCTGAAGGTGCGCACCTCCTGGTCAGCCAACAGGCCAGCGATCACCTCCTCCACGAACTCCACTACCTCCTCCAGCTCTGCAACGCACAACAGAAACCACACTTAATGTCTGGGTTTTTCTTGGCTCAAAAAGGGGCTTAGGTATAGAAAAGTAAAAACCCTGTATAATAGGCCTGTATAATGCAGAGAATATACTGTACTTTAAAGAACAATACACGTACAGGGTTTTTCCTGGCTCAAAAAAGGGCTTAGGTATACAGTACCAGTCAAATGTTTGGACACACCTACACATTCTATGGTTTTTCTTTATTTTTACTATTTTCTACATTGTAGAATAATAGTGAAGACATCGAAACTATGAAATAACACATGTAGTAACCAAAAGAAATGTTAAACAAATCAAAATCTATTTTCAATTTGAGATTCTTCAAAGTAGCCACCCTTTGCCTAGATGACAGCTTTGCACACTCTTGGCATTCTCTCAACCAGCTTCACCTGGAATGCTTTTCCAACAGTCTTGAAGGAGTTCCCACATATGCTGAGCACTTGTTGGCTGCTTTTCCTTCACTCTGCGGTCCAACTCATCCCAAACCATAACAATTGGGTTGAGGTCAGTTGATTGTGAAGGCCAGGTCATCTGACGTAGCACTCCATCACTCTCCATCTTGGTCAAATAGCCCTTACAAAGCCTGGAGGTGTGTTGGGCCATTGTCCTGTTGAAAAACAAATTATATTCCCACTAAGCACAAACCAGACGGGATGGCTTATCGCTGCAGAATGCTATGGTAGCCATGCTGGTTAAGTGTGCCTTGAAAAAAAACAAAAAACAATCATAGACAGTGTCACCAGAAAAGCACCCCCACACCATCACACCTCCTCATCCATGCTTCACGGTGGGAAATACACATGTGGAGATCATCCGTTCACCTATTCTGTGTCTCACAAAGACAAGGCCGTTGGAACCAAAAATCTCAAATTTGGACTCATCAGACCAAAGGACAGATTTCCACCAGTTTAATGTCCATTGCTCGTGTTTCTTGGCCCAAGCAAGTCTCTTATTATTATTAGTGTCCTTTAGTAGTGGTTTTGTTGCAGCAATTCGACCATGAACGCCTGATTCACACAGTCTCCTCTAAACAGTTGATGTTGAGATGTGTCTGTTACTTGAACTCTGTTAAGCATTTATTTGGGCTGCAATTTCTGAGGCTGGTAACTAATGAACTTATCCTCTACAACAGAGGTAACTCTGGGTCTTCCGTTCCTGTGGTGGTCCTCATGAGAGCCAGTTTCATCATGGCGCTTGAGGGTATTTGCAACTGCACTTGAAGAAACGTTGAAAGTTCTTGAAATGTTCCGTATTGACTGACCTTCATGTCTTAAAGTAATGATGCACTGTCGTTTGTTTTTGCTTGTTTGAGCTGTTCTTGCCATAATATGGACTTGGTCTTTTACCAAATAGGGCCATCTTCTATATACCACCCCTACCTTGTCACAACACAACAGATTGGCTCGAACGCATTAAGAAGGAATGAAATCCCACAAATCAACTTTTAACAAGGAACACCTGTTAATTGAAATGCATTCCAGGTGACTACCTCATGAAGCTGGCTAGTTTGAAGAATCTAAAATCTAAAATATATTTTGACGTGTTTAATACTTTTTTGGTTTCTACATGATTCCATGTGTTATTTCATAGTTTTGATGTCTTCACTACTATTCTACAATGTAGAAAAAAGTAAAAAATAAAGAAAATCCCTGGAATGAGTAGGTGTCTGAACTTTTGACTGGTACTGTATATTAGAAAAAATAATTTAACAGTTCAGTAAAGTATATTCTCTGAATTGTACAGGCCTCTTTCCCACCATTTTCTGGACACAAACCACACACAACAACACATAGCAAAGTGAGGATATTGTACTCTCATAACTGCAGATCACAAGTTCAAAGCAGTAAAAACCAGTTATTTCATCAGCGGGGGAAAACTAGCCTGAGTTACAGCACATCCTGTCTTGGGAGGCCTCAACAGTCGATACCTGAGCAGCAGACAACACCACTTTCTTTGGCTACTGAGATAGAACAGAAGAGGGATCCTCAGACAGTCGGGCTGCTTTAATAATTGAATGGACTCACGGGCTCCGCCAACTCCCTCCAGCAGCAAATCCAGTAGCTGCTCATACACGTTCTGGCTGATGTAGATCTCGGGGGTGAGCAGGACTGTGCGCGTGTTGGACACCGTCAGGTTCTTACAGCGCACCGCATACGACAGCAGCTTCTCCGGTACTTTGGTGACCTGGGGGTGTGTAATGTCAGGAGGGAGCAGGGAGGTTAGGAATGTATCACATCATTGTCAGCGATGGGGCACAAACTAAACATGCTTTATTTTGCCTATATGCAGACTGAAATGATCTCGAAATAAACAGCAGACTTATCCTTAGACAGGTCATTCATTATGTTCAGTCAGACGATTAACCTTTTCACACTATTGTGGCGACCCAAACCGAACTGTGCAGGCTCTGATATTTTCATTTTACTTTGTCCTATACACCATGGTTTAGACACTGAGTGTAGAAAACATTAAGGGCACTTACTACCATATCCCGTTCAAAGGCACTTAAACCTTTTGTCTTGCACATTCACCCTCTGAATGCCACATATACACAATCCATTTCTCAATTGAATCAAGGCTTAAAAATCATTCTTTAACCTGTTTTCTCTGCTTCATCTACACTGATTGAAGTGGATTTAACAAGTGACGTCAATAAGGGATCATACCTTTCACCTGGATTCCCCTGGCAAGTCTGTCATGGAAAGAGCAGGTGTTCCTAATGTTTTGTACACTGTGTATGCCTGTTACAGCGCACTTTTCCTGACTGAATTCTGGCTGGCAATTCGTGGAGGAAGAAATTAGGAATGAGAGTGAGTGCTGTGTATGTGACCCCACCTCTTCCTTGGCTCTCTGGTAGCATGCGTAGAGGAACGGTATGGCGCACTTGTCCCCAGCGTCTCGGTCAGCAGAGAGATTCACAGCATTACACGAGGTCATGTAGATGAGGTGGTTCCCTGGCTCCAGCATCAGTAATCTGTTGAAGAGTGCCTAATGTAGGATAAATAAAAAGTCAAACTTAGCCAACATTCTGTGCTATGAACATTATGTACTTACTTACTGATCTCTGCTCCCTGTGGATCATAACGTTGCTATGAACATTGTACGCCATGTATTTTTCACTATACCATCTTCTTAGAGTAGACGATGCACTGTATATATAATAGGCCTAGTCCCCTGAAAATACAAGCCAGCGAGGAAATCGTCATGAGAAGAGGACACAGTACTGTATACCGTATGCGAATCTCATGGCATAGAGGTCAACTGAGCTGACCAGCGAACAGTTCGCTACCACCATTCCCAATGTCCAATCCTATTGTACCTGCTCGATGTTGTCCATATCCAGCCAGTCTTGCCCGTCCATCTCTGCGGCCATTTCCTCCAGGAACACACAGCGTGGAGGAATCCCATTGCCTCCTCTCAGACTGGGGTCACCTGAGGTCAAACAACAGTCATGTTGAACAGCAGACTCCAAACACTCAGACCATTTTACTTTTCACTTACAGCAGAAACGGTCATTCATGACTCATTCCAGTATCCAGGTTATGAGTACTGAGTTGGGGTGAGTCATTTATTGTTTACTTGACGGCCCTGAAATGGAATACTAAGAGACCAGCGGTCCAGCAGCACCAAAGAGCACGAGCCGATTAGATTTAGACTAGAAATTGACAGAAAGGGGCTCCATCATCGGGCACTTTCATGCCAGTCAGTGAGGGATTATGAGCAGAGGAGGACAGTAATCTGGGACCTGTAGACTCCCTTGATGACACAGCCTCTGAGTCAGTCAGTTGGCTGATGCTCTCCATCTAATCTAGTACAGCCACAGAGTGATGTCAGGAAGAAAAGACTGCCAGGAAGGATGATTGTACTGAATTCCCTTACAAAGGAGTTTAAGAAAGCTGTAATCACACATTAACCATGTTTCAAATCAAGCACCTCAGATCAATCAACAGAAAACACAGGGGAATAAAAGAGACAGTCAGAATCGGGATGTTGATGGGTGATGAATCGAGCCGTTGCTTGTGTATGGGCACATAAATGGTTGCCTGGGAAACAGACTGATTTGCTTTACTTCATATCACTACGCTACATCAGATAAACCCTGCCAGGAAACAGTAAGGGTTGTTAACATGACAACAAGATTCAGTAAACTAGAAGAAGGGACAAGTGGCATCACGCTGCTACTCCAATGAGGGGAAAAAAGTGCCCTAAACAATGTAGAAATAGTGTAAAAATCCTAATACGCTCCAATCTAACTTCCCGCACTTACTGTTGTCCAAGGTGATGAGGAAGATCCTCTGGATCATGTGGTTGATGTTGAGCTGTTCGCACAGTTCCTGCCGCGACAGGAAGGAGCGGCTGATTTCGGCCACCGAGTCGTCATTGTCCTCGATGCTGTCCGAGTTCTCCGACTCTGACTGACTCCCCTCAGAGTCCTCCGCTGCAACACATGACATAAGGCAGCAGATATATGAAACCGTATGAGGTCATTGTCGAGCGTCAAGCCAGTGAGCGAGCCGCATCATATCAGTAATGTTGAAGTTAGACACAGACCAAAATGAGTAACACAGTGGAACTATTAGAGCTGGAGTGGCCAACCTTGGGGAGCTATAAGGTTTGCAGGCCTTTATTCCAGCCCAGCACTAACACGCCACCGATTCAGCTAATCAAGGTCATGTCATGCAGCCGATTAGTCAGGTCATGTGTGTTAGAGCTTTGCTGGAGCAAAAGGCTGCACGCTTTGTAACTCCTCCTTAGGAGGGTTAACTCACAGGGTGGTTCGCCATGGTGCGAAGGTGGTTTCTGGCCCGATGCAAACTGCTTGGCGTCGGCGAGGGAGCTGAAAAGGGCAGCGAAGGGGTTGCGGGAAATGTTGTGGTTGTTGTTGCCCTGGTCAGTCATCTCACTGGAGCATAGACTCCATCAACAGGTGCTGGCACCAGCCTGGACAGAAAGTTACACTGTGGTAGCGCACTGGACTAGGTGAGTTCAAACAAATCTACAGAAGTTGTTTCAAGTGTTAAATGTGTGTCCGTCTGTGAGGGCAATCAAGGGACGCAGGGGAACCCAGATTCTAAAATCCAGAACCTATTTTTCTAACTATCCACTCCTTATATGCTACTCTGTGGCAAGGAGTGGAACAATAACTCAAACAGACCAGTACCCCTAGGCTAAACCAATAAAGTATGAATTTTCATTCAGACCTGAGGAATAACAAGAACCCAATGTTTTAATTTATTTACTAACACTTTCTATTGAAAACTGTGAACCACAGACTGACTGATTAGCTTATTGATAGGGCTCTACAGTGCTACCATTTTGGAGGCATATGATCTTAAATATTTTGCTGTGCTACCTGGAATTTTAATTTGGTAGAAACAATAGAAAAATAAACTAGAAAAAATAATTCACCCAGGTAATAATTGTTGTAATGATTTCTTCTCTGTCCCGTTACCCACAGCCTTAGTAGTATGCAAACATGTTGAGGCACAGGACGAAAGGAAAAGCTACAGATGAGCTTCAAGAGTAGCTAGGAATCATACAGGCCCAATGTAGGCTATATCCCAACCTTTTAAAAAAAACTTCTGGTTCTCCTATTTTGTATTTAGTGGCAATTGGTATAATTAAAGGTGCAATCTGCATATACTACATCAATTTTGTTTTACTTATAAACGTATTATATAAACCCATTGATTCTTGAAAAGTATAACACAAATTACCCATGAGCCCCATTAGAAGCCAAAATAGAAGCTTGTTTTTCCATTGTTTGTAAACAAGGTACATGTGAACAAACAACTTCAAAACATAGTTAAAACAATAATTTGTATATCATGGGTGGTAAGTCATTGCATCCATAGTTCTGTCTATAAATATGAGTGTGGTTACATTTCTCCAGCAGCATCTCTCAAACTTTGACGGAAACAGTGACGGGGAATCTTCTTTATTGTTTCTACCTCAAATGTTTCTTTGTGCTCCTATACTGTTCGAATTAGGCTCACGTGTGCACCTTGTAAAACATTTCACAGTAGAGTCCTGAATGAATGGGGATGTTTACGGTTTGACTGAAATAAGGCAGCATATACAGAATGTCAACAGATGGACGTCTTCCATCTTAAACTTTCCTTTCGCATAATGTAACATTATCATCTTGCGAAGGTTCTGTCAACTTAAAGTGGCGGTACACTAACATTGACACATGTCAAACGTGCTAGTTAGTAACATAGCTAGTTAGACTGCTAACTAGCTAGTTATAGCCTGGTTAGCTAATTAACGAGTTGTCAGGTGATGGTGACTTGATGAAGCTTTATCACAACAAACGAAGAAAGGTGTTCCGTGATGTGTTATTTGAAGGAAGGGCACATAGCTAGCTACTGTTACGTATCTTTCAACACCTAGAATCAATTACAGAAACGATTAAATAAGCAAGCTGATGATGTAGCTAGCCGTCAGTGAATCACCGGTTCCGCTCAAGTAGCTAGCTAGCAGTCGCTTGCGTCGTATTTAGCTGGCTATCTTGCTAGCCAACGTTAGGCTAGCAGCTGGACTGCATTACATTAGCCAGGTAAATTAAGACCACTGTACTTTTTCAGTTAAGGGGCAAAACCTGACTTTTTTGACAAATGTCAAACAAAAAAATATCGGAGTATTGTCATACCTGAAACAACAGCAGATACGTGTATTTCAATTAGCTAGAAATGCTTTATTTCCTCTACTGTGATTCTGGCACAGCTCTGAAGCAGGCAGGATAACTAAGTACTTCCGGGTCACGTATTTTTTTTTATCTTTCAGAATGAAAGTCCCACCCTGTATACTTTGTAAATAAATAATTAATGCGAAAATGATGAATACAATTATCGATATATTTTATACTAGTATCATACAAATAATATTTAACAAGTTTTATATAAGATATTATGTAATTTATTGGTTTATTTGTAAAAAATGAAAAATAAAAAAAGGTCAAGCTTAAGTGTTTTTTGTGTGTGCAGGGCCTTTTTTTCTTACCTTCATTTAGCTAGGCAAGTCAGTTAAGAACAAACTCTTATTTTCAATGACGGCCTAGGAACAGCGGGTTAACTGCCTTGTTCAGGGGCATAACGACAGATTTCTACCTTGTCAGCTCGGGGATTCGAACTTGCCACCTTTTGGTTACTAGTCCAACGCTGGTGAGGCTACCCTGCCGCCCTAGCGTACCTCCTTGTCGGTCCAAAGCAAATATTGAAATATTTATCATTTATTTGACCTAGATGCGCACCGACAGAAAGAACAATCAAATCATATTATTTATTGGACGCATATACATTTTATTGGTCGCGAAACAGCGCCCCTTTGTACCAGTATGTGTAGACCAGGTATCTGATTCTGTCTGGACCAAGAGAGTATTGACATGTCATACTATTTCTGGCCAGACAGCATCAGATACATGGACTACGTATAGTAAGATTTGAGAGGGGCGCTGTTTTGGACAGGAGGAGAAATGGAAGTGAATGAGGGTGAGGTATCGGAGGTGGTAGGTGCGGTGAAGTTATCAGAGACCGAGGTATATACCGAGGGTCAGGAAAAAGAAGAGTGTGTGACAGTAGGAGTGAAATTTATGGAAAAAGTGGACTCTTGCCTTTTTTGGCTGATCCATTTGTGGTTTCACGGTGGGTGAAAAAATAGTTGGGTCATGTGGAATCTGTGAGGGTAACCAGAAGGGGTCTAGTAATAATTGTTTGGGTTTCTGTTGGGCAGAGGGAGAAGGCGCTCGGTATTAAACGAATGGGGGAAAGAAAAGTGAATTGTTTCACTCTCAAGAAAAGGGCACCAATGAAAGGAGTGATAACTGGGGTAGCAGTGAATATAAAAGTTAACCAGCTGAGGGGAAAGATTCCCGGTGTAGTATTTGGGAAAGTAGTGGAATGTGTTCATTGTAAGGGTGCCCATGGAGCTGGGGATCAGAAATGTCCCGTGTGAGAGAGGCAGGTTGAGGTTTCCAGGGTTAGAGTAGAGCAGAGGTTGTCATATGCTGAGGCAGTGAAGAAAGTAGAGGAAGATGGGTTAAGGGGGAGGAGTTGTAGAGACATACCAGTACAGAGGGATAAGCCAAAAAGTGTTATAAGTTTCAGTAAGATTGGATTTATAGCAATGGCTATCAACTGTACTGCAGGGATGGATCAGAAGTCTCATAAAATGGAGGTTGTGGTGGCAGCTGTAGAGAGGTATTTGGGTGTGTGAGACTTGACATCAGAAGAGTTACAGGGTGTGTTAAAAAAAATAATTAAGTGGTGATGTCCCATCCTTTCAGTATGATGGCATGAGGTAGGAATAAATACATTTAATTCGTGGAGTAGGGTGGTGTTAATTTTATATCATTTTGAAATTAGTGAGTGTAGTGTTAGATGGTAGGGTATTTATTTAGTAAATTTTTATTTTTCAATCAAAGAATAGGGAGTTATACTCCAGTCTAGTAGGTGGCGGTAATGCAACAAATTGGATGTCAACCACCGTTAAACATCTTAATAAGAAGAAGAAGAAAAAGAAGAAGGGCGCTGTTTCGCCCATCAGATGCTTTCTATGGTAAGAAAGTTTTAGCAACGAGGAAGAGGCGATGTGAGAGAGCTCAGTCTCACCAAAATCTGTCCAGAATAGCCCAATGCATTTGTATGGGCATAATATACAGACCTAAACTTGTCGCCTGCCTTCCCACCTTTGGGACAACAACAACTATTGTTAGGATGGAGACATGAGCATCTTGTCATTACATATCTCTGGTTTCAGCCTCTTGCGAATTGGAAAGGAAAGTTAGTGGATGCACTGTGCTCTGTTAAGGATGCTGTCTTCCCCTAAAGTAAATTGATGTTTTGCCAAAATTATATAATTACTCCTGTCTAAATAAAAACATTCAAAGTACTTCACCAGAAAGCATGATTTAGTCACAGAGGATCAGTAGCTTGTTTTAAAAAGAATTGTGTAGGCCTATGCCTATTTGGGCAGCGTGCATAGCAATATGTCTGGCTGACTGGGTTGCAGCTGTCAGTGAAAAGCATCTAAAATATGTGTGAAGATAATGTGTCTTGAGTATAATTTGAAATGTTGCAATAAGAAGACGGGGAGGGGTGTGTGGCGAAGATATAGCGCGTCTCCGGAAGAAACATGTCAAGCGGACGGCAGAGATGGAAACCCGGATGATGTTGGGATGAGGGGGGTCAGGAACCACCATGAGTTGACATAGTGGGCGACGTCCTGCGCCAAGGTGGGCCACCAGTATTTAGCAGATAGGGATTGGATGGTGCGGGTGATACCTGGGTGTCCAGCGGCGAGGGATGTGTGTGCCCAGGTCAACAGCCGATCTCTCACCCCCGTAAGGACATAGATGCGCTCTGGAGGGCAGGAGCGGGTTCCCTCTCAAGAGCCTGGCAGATGTCCACATCTACGTCCCAAAACACGAGGCCAACGATAAGGGAGGACACTCACAGGACCCTCTACCGACATGGAACCACAGGGTGTGGAAAAGCAGGTTCTCCGGCATCCTGGTCCCCAGGCGGTGATTCTCATCTTTGACCAGGAGATGGTAGGGTTATGAAGTTGGAGGCACGATAGGCCGAGGAGGACTGTGTATGGGTGCGGTGATGATAACGAAGGGAAGGCTGGTGCTTATGTCCCACAGTGAGGGTAAGTGGTGCTGTGATGGGCGCAATTGTGCCGGATCCCAATGGTCGCATATCCAGGGCTTGGACAGGAAAAGGAGAGGACAGTGGGTATGAAGTTAAGTTGAGGCGAGGGCCTGGTCGAAAATGTTCCCTGCGGCACTGGAGTCCACTAGAACCGTAGAGAAAACACTTGAGGGACAGCCAGCGAAATGGGAACCAAAAAGAGTTTGGCAGAAAACGATGATAATGGAATACTTCTTCCTACCCTGGGAGACGGAAGGTCACAGGGAAACCCCTCTGCTCTAGTGGAACCCGGGTTGGGACGCACCGGACACCATTGAAGCTGGTGCCCCTCCCGGCTGCAATAGGGACAGCTGTCTACGGCTAGGCCGCTCTGCCGCCGAGATGTGTGTGGCCCCTAACTCCATGGGTTCAGGCTCTGCCTCAGAACAGCCAAATGAGGGAGGTGAGTGGCGAGGTGGACACCGACGCTCCCGAAGAAGGTTATCCAGACAGATGGCCATCGCGATGAGAGCATCCAAAGATATATTGTCATCCCAACGCCGTCTGGACCTCCTCACGCAGTCCACTGTGGAATAGAGTGCGGAGCACCAGCTTATTCCATCCACTGGAGGAGGAAGTCACGGCATTCCGATGGAGTGCCATCATACTTCTCCAGAAGGGACAGTCGGGCATCGCTGACCTGGGCGGATGGCTGGGTGACTGGCTCACTGTGACGACCCGTGGTAGGAGACCCTCCATCAGAGGTACGGAGAACCTCGCTGGTGGTGTGAAGAACCTCCTTCATGGTCGTACCCAGTAGAGCCAGCTGGTCGTGGTGTTGGTGGAGTAGATGACCCTGTTCCTCGACCGTCTGGAAGATGGTATAATCGTCTGCTGCTTCCATAATTTCTGAGGCAGTATTCTGTAATGTATACACAGATTCAGGAAGCGGGTGCAGAAGGTTTAATAATAATAATAAAGACGAAAATACAAAACAGGAGACGCTTAGTGAATGTAATTGAAACCAATACTGCCTGATGACTGAAGCTACAGAGGGCTATATGAAGGGAGCGTAATCAGTGTGGTGATGAAGTCCAGGTGTGCTTAACGATGAGGGGCAGGTGTGTCCCAACGTCGAGAGCCGGAGGGAGCAGGAGTGACAATAACATACATTTTAGAACTTGAACGCGCATGCGCGGGCACACATAGGAGGTCCTGTGAAAAAACATGCCTGCCTATGGTGGAAATCAAAGGCCCGTCAACTGTTTCGTTCTAGCGCCGGCCCTGTGCGTGTGTGTATTCCTATCAGTTATTGCACGATACAAAATTACCTGCACATTGTGTCACAGTAAAAGAGTGGCGCATTCTACTCAGGAGCACTTCTAGTTTCCAAATCCACAGAATTTACACCCAGAGGAGCATTGCTGCTCATTTGGCGGCCCTTATAGAGTGGCCCATCAGCATAAATCCAATAATTGTTTTGTACTTAAAGACTCATCTTCTTATGGGTGTTTCCCAGCAGTTTGTGATTTGTTAGTATTTTGTATCAGGGGTGAGTTCTTGTCGCCTCCCGAGTGGCGCAGTGGTCTAAGGCAGTGCTAGCTGTGCCACTAGAGATTCTGGGTTAGAGTCCAGGCCCTGTCGCCGCCGGCCACGACCGGGAGACCCATGGGGTGGCACACAATTGGCCCAGCGTCGGGTTAAGGGAGGGTTTGGCCGGCAGGGATGTCCTTGTCCCATGGCGCACTAGCGACTCCTGTGGCGGGCCGGGCGCAGTGCACGCTGACACGGTTGCCAGGTGTACGGCATTTCCCCCGACACATTGATGCGGCTGGCTTACGGGTTAAGTGGGCATTGTGTCAAGAAGCAGTGCTGCTTCGTTGGGTTGTGTTTCAGAGGACCACGGCTCTTGACCTTTGCCTCTCCCGAGTCCGTACGGGAGTTGCAGCGATGAGTCTAGACTGTAACTACCAATTGGATACCACGAAATTGGGGAGAAAAAAAGGGGTAAAAAATAAACACACAAAAAAAAGTGAGTTCTTGTTCAAGCTGCGTTCTACCACACCTGATTCTACTAATTATCTAGTAGAAACATGTATGCTAGAACTGGGCTCGAACAAAGGCTTGCACACCCTGTGGGTCCTTAAGAGCAGGTTGGACCAGCCCTGATTTAATAAGTACTAGTTCATAAGTCTGATTATTGTAGGTTTGGCTTTAAATGGTTTTTTATATACATTTCAGTGTAACTAGTTGAGTTATTGTTAATGATATATGTATTTCCAGAAGCTTGCCCGATTGTTTTAAACACGATCAGGGATCTCAGTTCCTTTTTCAGTTTCTCCAACATTGGCTTAAATTAGTTTCTGTGTTGTTTTTTTCTTCCCTCTGGAAAATAGGTATTTCAAAGTAGCGTCAAATAAAAACGAGCATTGACATTATTTCTGTTTCCATGTGTCATTACTTTGTCTTTACTACATTACAACTTACCTTCATTTATGTTCATCAGCAACTCACTTAAGGAGCATGGCCAGCTCTATGCATTGAATAGCAGTTTTATGCAACTTTTCCACAGACTAAGGGCCACTATAATAGCAGAAGTTGTATACAGTGCAATATGTACAGTATGTTCAATGTAACACTGAACGCTACAAAAAAAGGCACATTACCATCATTATTCAGGATTTTAAACGGTCACTAGATGGTGTAGTTGTTCAAAGGGAAATGTTTTCATGAATATGTTTCTCTTAATCATGTTAATTTTGTTATATACGCTATATGACCAAAAGTATATGGACACCTGCTTGTCAAACATCTCATTCCAAAATCATGGGCATTAATATGGAGTTGGTCCCCCCTTTGCTGCTATAAAAGCCTCTACTCTTTTGGGAAGGCTTTTCACTAGATGTAACATTGCTGGGCAGAAATGTTACGAATTGACTTCTTGGAAAGGTGGCATCCTATGACAGTGCCACATTGAAAGTCACTGAACTCTTCAGTATGGGCCATTCTACTGCCAATGTTTGTCTATGGAGATTGCATGGTGGTGTGCTCGATTGTGTACACCTGTCAGCACCGGATTTGGCTGAAATAGCCAAATCCACTCATTTGAAGTGGTGTCCTCATACTTTTGGTCATGTAGTGTACTGTACATTGAGCTAGTTTTATGCAATTGTATGGCTGTATGTCAAGTACTTAATGATAGATCTTTAAACTTTGTACACCTCCTTGAATCATCACATTTAGTTTATCTTGATTTCACCTTAGAATAAACCTAAACTTCATTATCCCTTTCTCACACACAAGTGATATCAATAATTTAAACGGTGTGCAATCTACGATGCAAATCCTATTTCGCAAGAAGCAGGTCCTTAGCATAACTCTATCGGCATAGTCCTCAAATAGAAGACGATGTGTAGAGAAGGGATTAAATCTTCTGACATGTTTCAGATGGAAGCAGACTTACCATGGCTATGCCCCAAATGGCACCCTTTTCCCTACGTAGTGCAATACGTAGGGAAGATATAGACATCTATTTCAGCCCTTCTCTTTCAGGTTGCATTCAGAAGTAGAGGGAACAGCTTCATTTATTTAATCTTGCATTGTTTTGCAGTATTATCATTGGCACATGAATGAATGATTGCAGCTATGTTGTTGATAATGCTGTGCGAGTGCCAGGTCCTCCTCTGTTAGGTGAGATGTTGTCTTCATCATGACTTTGGTCCCTTCTCAGCATTCCATCACAAGAAAGCATCAGTCGTTTTCTCTAAAACCTGCAACGCATTTGATTATTAAGTATTATTGATCTGTAGTTTCTGTATTAATAATTGTATCTGTCTTTGTGTGTGTGTGTGTGCATGAGTACATGTGAGTGTTCCTCACCTGAGTTCTGCGGAGTATGACCCCAGGAGTGATTGGAAGCCCACTCTGTTTGAGTCTTTCATACTCTGACCTCTCCACAACCAGTAATTTCAAAGACGTCGCGCTCTTCTTTATCAGCGTCACAACGTCCTCAAGGTACTCATTCTCCACATTCTGGCCATTCACCTCCACAACTACATCCCCTTTCCTCAGTCCAGCCCTATGTCCTGAACCCTTTACCACCACCTGCAGGACAAAAGAAAACTGCAGTCATAACCGTGCCACTCATTTCTCATAGGAAACATCTTAACACCTGCCCTCGGTCATTATAACAATGCTTGTGGAAAACACAGCAGATCAATATCGGGAACTTTTGATTGATGAAAGCTGTTACTCATTACTACAACTTTGATTGGGAATTTTTCAAATTGCCTATTTATGTCAGGAAACATAATGATAGAGATTACAACAAATAAATGAGAGAGAGATAGATGACCAGGGTGTTATGTTGTTGATGTTCGAAGGAATACCTGCCCTATGAAGGTTCCTGGCTCATGTTGAACACAACCCAGATTAAACCCAAAGCCTGATTCTTCTCTCTCGAGGACACAGAGTCTTGGACAGGGAAGTGAGCCATGCTTGTTTTTACTCAGCCCATCCTGAATCTCAGTGCAAGGGGACTGTGTCTTCCTCATCCCCTCTCCTTTTGGCAGACTGTCCTCATGGAATAGCAGGGGAGATAGACCCAACTGCAGTAGGAAACAGAATAGACAGTGTTTTTGACCGGGAAGGTATTTTTAGTTGACACAATTCCTAAACAATCAATATTCTAACACCAGAACTCGCTTAACTCCTATTCTCCTGACTGCACATGGCCTCCGTCCGCTTACACACCTGCGTGTAGAAGTCTCTTCCGTGTATGGGTATGGTGGTGAGGCTAACCCGCTTGCCACTCTTCCTCACTTTCCTGACAATATTCTCATGCTCCATGGACTCTGAAGGATGCCCATTGACTGCCAGCAGCAAGTCTCCATCCTGCATACCAGACTCTTGCTAACGGGCTTTTAATGAATTGCACCGTAAAAGAAAAGTACACCCACGAAAACACAACTGGGTGTGATCCAACAAACACAAAGATCCGATAACACGTACCACTGCATAAACAACAGTCGACAACAGAAAGTAAGCCCCCACACAGAACAGGTGGGGAAACGGGCTTAAATACTCAACTAAACACTAATCATACACAGGTGCAAACAATCAAGACAAAACCAACAGAAAAGGGAAAAAGGGATCGGTGGCAGCTAGTAGGCCGGTGACGACGACCGCCGAGCGCCACCCGAACAGGGAGAGGAATCACCCTCGGCAGGAGTCGTGACAGAATAATTAGAATGATAAACTTCAGTCCAATAAGGTTTGGTCGAGACAAGTAGAAATGTGTGTGTGTGTGTGTGTGGTTTGGTCGAGACAAGTAGAAATGTGTGTCTGTGTCTTAAGAAAGCACAGAGAACAATTAAACTATTCATGACCTGACCTGGTTAGAACTCTGAGAAACTTATGGCAGGAAAGGGAGTCCCGTCAAGATCCCTCTAATCTCGGGGGATGGAACTGCCAGTTTTGTAGTGATAAACGAGTGGTGAGAACTATGGGAAAGATGCACACAAACAGTAGGTGGGATGTATGTATGTGCGTGTAGTAAGTAGGGAGGGAGTGAGTTATAAAATGGCATGTCTTTGTATTATGGACTTTAGAACGTTCTCGTGAATAAACTTTACGGACCTTTTGCATAAGCTGAGTCTTTGCCTAATTATTATTAAACCCAGGGTCTTACAAACCTCGGGGATTAGTCAAAGCTTAAATAATTGTTAATTATAATCATTCGGATGGAAAATTCTTATGACAGTTCTACATGGAACCCAAAAGGATTCTACCTGGAACCAAAAAGTGTTCTATGGGGATAGCCGAAGATCCCTTTTGGAACCCTGTTTTCTAAAATGGAAGTCAAGATGCTCTTAATGGTGCATCTGAGGGCCCATGCCAAATCTTTTCAGCCTCATAATCATACTATGCAGGCCTAAACATTTATATTAACTCTGCAAAAGATTTTGATATTGAAAAGATGAGAAAGATGCCAGCGTTTGATTGAGTGGCAAACATCACCATCTCTCGACCGTCTCTCGACTAACCCTAACCCTATATCAACATAGGGTTCAATTCTATAGTCCACCGTTTCTCAAATTTGACTCCACCCTTATCGGCCTCACCATCTCCCCGTCTCTCCTTCCTACTGTCTAGCAAATTATCTGCCAAAAATGATTACGGAATGAATAACTCGTTGCTACCTTTAATGGGGATGATGCTGATCCCCAGACCTAAGACAGAGTCTCTGGTTGTCACGCCCTGACCAGGGGAACTCGGGGATATTGGGTCAGGGTGTGTCATGTTAGGTATTTTTCCTTGGTTTGTGTTTTGTTTACGTTTTAGCCTTGTGTAGGCTCTAGGTGGGAAATTCTAGGTTGGGTTCTGTCGATTCCCAATCAGAGACAGCTGTCGCTAATTGTCTCTGATTGGGATCACATTTAAGTGCTGTTTTCCCCACGCTGTTTGTGGGGTGTTGTCTCTTTGATTTTGAGCAGCTAACGTATCGGTACTTTCTTTGTTTTGTACGTGTTTATTTCGGTGTAAAAGAATAAACATGTGTTCGCTCCCAGCTGCGTTTTGGTCCGCTTCCTCGTTACCTGACGCCGAACGTTACACTGGTGATGTGACACAACCTGGGCCGGGAACACATCTCCCCTCGGTAAGCCCTGGTCAGAGCCTGGAGGTCCAGTCCCTGGGCCAGCGCCTCCTTATACTCCTCCCCCTTCAGAACCAGCAGGAACAGCTGCAGCCCACACGCCTGGATCCTCTGCACCACCTGTCAATCAGAGCAGAACATGCTGCAGCTAAGAAACAAAGACTCTGTTTAGACCAAGTAGGTGAGCCTTGTCCGAGCCAGAACAGCCCATAGGGCAGGAGCCTGTTTATGTAGCGTGGGGCAGCTTGGTGAGCATGTACACCCCCTGGACAGAACGCTAGTCTTTCACATTGAAGCCACATATTGTACATTTTGAACAATGTGGCTCATTTTCAAATGAAAGCGAGGCAGAGGACACCGTTGGAGACCTTGTAAGAGAAGAGGTTCTCTCAGGTCTCTTAAAGTCTGGTTCTGCCCCACGTGATGAATTAGACCCACATTACATACAGAACTCAAATCTGTGTGCCAAAGCTTTAACAAACGTGTGCACAATGATTCCACTTTCATAACGGGACGTCTGGTTCTCACCCTGGGGAACTCCATGTCGTCGACAAAGTCTTCATTGACCTCCAGCACACGGTCCCCGTCCTTGAGCCCACTGAGCTCTGCAGGACTCCACGGATCCACCTGGTGGACAACATAGCCCCGGCAGCTCCTCTCCATACGCAGATGGAAGCCAAAACTCTGGCACTCCTTGCACTTTATCTGGCACAGGTGGGGTACCAGACTCGAGTCTGGCTCTGGAGGGCAAGACAAAACACTGCCATTGACATAGGATGGGCATTGTGCGTGGACACCTAAAGAAGTCTGGCTTATCTTGATTATATGATTGATGAACTAATGTTAATCAAACCATCTTCCATGCATTGGAAAATGATGGATCATTTTGGATCTGTTCGTTCTCAAACCTTACCAGGGTCCTCCGAGATGACTAAAGCTGGATTGTCAATCCCCTCTTTCGGATTGAAGGTGAATCTTCGAGTGAGGTAAATGAAAAAGTCCAAGTTGAAACATGAAGTGGCATTAAGGATGCACAAAATGTGTAATAATGACAAATTCGCTAATGTCCTATTTTGTATTATGCACATTGTCTTTAGTCCAATTTGTAGCCATCAAAACACAAAAACTATGATCACTCCTCTTACCGTGGCAATTCCATTGCATCCTCAAGACCTAGAATGACAGAAAAAGATAATGACAAAAATCACTCAAGTTTATTTTCTCTGCGGTAATGATTCCAGGAATTACCTGTATGTCCTTGATCCAAACATCCAGGTTACTCATCTCCAACTGAGATACAGTGCCTTCAGAAAGCACTCACACCCCTTGACTTTTTCCACATTTTGTTGTGTTACAGCCTAAATTTAAAATGGATTAAATAAATAAAAAATATCACTGGCCTACTTACATTACCCCATACAGTCGTGGCCAAATGTTTTGAGAATGACAAAAATATACATTTTCACAAAGTCTGCTGCCTCAGTTTGTATGATGGCAATTTGCATATACTCCAGAATGTTATGAAGAGTGATCAGATGAATTGCAATTAATTGCAAAGTCCCTTTTTGCCATGCAAATGAACTGAATCCCCCAAAAAGATTTCCACTGCATTTCAGCCCTGCCACAAAAGGACCAGCTGACATCATGTCAGTGATTCTCTCCTTAACACAGGTGTGAGTGTTGACGAGGACAAGGCTGGAGATCACTCTATCATGCTGATTGAGTTCAAATAACAGACTGGAAGCTTCAAAAGGGGGGTGGTGCTTGGAATCATTGTTCTTCCCCTGTCAATCATGATTACCTGCAAGGAAACACATGCTGTAATCATTGCTTTGCACAAAAAGGGCTTCACAGGCAAGGATATTGCTGCCAGTAAGATTGCACCTAAATCAACCATTTATCGGATCATCAAGAACTTCAAGGAGAGCGGTTCAATTGTTGTGAAGAAGGCTTCAGGGCGCCCAAGAAAGTCCAGCAAGCGCCAGGACCGTCTACTAAAGTTGATTCAGCTGTGGGATCAGGGCACCACCAGTACAGAGCTTGCTCAGGAATGGCAGCAGACAGGTGTGAGTGCATCTGCACGCACAGTGAGGCGAAGACTTTTGGAGGATGGCCTGGTGTCAAGAAGGGCAGCAAAGAAGCCCCTTCTCTCCAGGAAAAACATCAGGGACAGACTGATATTCTGCAAAAGGTACCGGGATTGGACTGCTGAGCACTGGGGTAAAGTCATTTTCTCTGATGAATCCCCTTTCCGGTTGTTTGGGGCATCCGTAAAAAAGCTTGTCCGGAGAAGACAAAGTGAGCGCTACCATCAGTCCTGTGTCATGTCAACAGTAAAGCATCCTGAGACCATTCATGTGTGGGGTTGCTTCTCAGCTAAGGGAGTGGGCTCTCTCACAATTTTGCCTAAGAACACAGCCATGAATAAAGAATGGTACCAACACATCCTCCGAGAGCAACTTCTCCCAACTATCCAGGAACAGTTTGGTGACAAACAATGGCTTTTCCAGCATGATGGAGCACCTTGCCATAAGGCAAAAGTGATAACTAAGTGGTTTGGGGGACAAAACATCAATATTTTGGGTCCATGGCCAGGACACTCCCCAGACCTTAATCCCACTGAGAACTTGTGGTAAATCCTCAAGAGGCGGGTGGACAAACAAAACCGCACAAATTCTGACAAACTCCAAGCATTGATTATTTTATTTATTTATTTTACCTTTATTTAACCAGGTAGGCAAGTTGAGAACAAGTTCTCATTTACAATTGCGACCTGGCCAAGATAAAGGAAAGCAGTTCGACACATACAACAACACAGAGTTACACATGGAGTAAAACAAACATACAGTCAATAATACAGTAGAAAAATAAGTCTATATACAATGTGAGCAAATGAGGTGAGATAAGGGAGGTAAAGGCAAAAAAGGCCATGGTGGAAAAGTAAATACAATATAGCAAGTAAAACACTGGAATGGTAGATTTGTTGTGGAAGAAAGTGCAAAGTAGAAATAGAAATAATGGGGTGCAAAGGAGCAAAATAAATGAATAAATACAGTAGGGGAAGAGGTAGTTGTTTGGGCTAAATTATAGATGGGCTATGTACAGGTGCAGTGATCTGTGAATTATGCAAGAATGGGCTGCCATCAGTCAGGATGTGGCCCAGAAGTTAATTGACAGCATGCCATGGCGGATTACAGAGGTCTTGAAAAAGAAGGGTCAGCACTGCAAATATTGACTCTTTGTATCAACTTCATGTAATTGTCAATAAAAGCCTTTGACACTTATGAAATGCTTGTAATTATACGTCAGTATTCCATAGTAACATCTGACAAAAATATCGAAAGACACTGAAGCAGCAAACGTTGTGGAAATTAATATTTGTGTCATTCTCAAAACTTTTGGCCACGACTGTAATGTCAAAGTGGAATTATGTTTTTTTTTTTTTTACATTTTTACAAATTAACAAAAGGTGAAAAGCTGAAATGTCTTAACCTCTCTTGGGTAGGGGGCGGTATTTTGACGTCCGGATGAAAAGCGTGCCCGTAGTAAACTGCCTGCTACTCAGGCCCAGAAGCTAAGATTTGCATAATATTAGTAGATTTGGATAGAAAACACTCTGAAGTTTCTAAAACTGTTTGAATGATGTCTGTGAGTTTTATCTAATATACAGTGTCTGTGGGGTCATTTTGCACTTCCTAAGGCTTCCACTAGATGTCAACAGTCTTTAGAACGTTGTTTCATGCTTCTACTGTTAAAGGGGAGAGAATAAGAGCTCTTGGAATCAGATGACTGAGTAAATGACATGAGCTCAATCACGCACGCTCCCGTGAGAGTTAGGTGTGTTCCTTTTCATTTCTGAAGACAAAGGAATCGTCCGGTTGGAATATTATGGAAGATTTATGATAAAAACATCCTAAAGATTGATTCTATACATCGTTTTACATGTTTCTACGAACTGTAATAGAACTTTTTTGACTTTTCGTCTGATCTTACTGCGCGAGCACAGTGCATTTGGATTACTCGACTGAACGCGCGAACAAAAAGGAGATATTTGGACATAAATATGGACTTTATCGAAACAAAACAAACATTTATTGTGGAACTGGGATTCCTGGGAGTGCATTCCGATGAAGATCATCAAAGGTCAGTGAATATTTATAACGCTATTTGTGAATTCTGTTAACTCCAAAATGGCGGGTATCTGTATGGCTTGTTTTGATGTCTGAGCGCTGTACTCAGATTATTGCAAAGTTTGCTTTCGCCGTAAAGCTTTTTTGAAATCTGACACAGCGGTTGCATTAAGGACAAGTTTATCTATAATTCTGTGCATAACACTTGTATCTTTTATCAAAGTTTATGATAAGTATTTCTGTAAATTGATGTGCTCATTCACCGGAAGTTTTGGAGGCAAAACTTTTCTGAACATTACACGCCAATGTAAAATGGTTTTTTTTTTATATAAATATGAACTTTATCAAGCAAAACATACATGTATTGTGTAACATGACGCCCTATGAGTGCCATCTGATGAAGATCATCAAAGGTTAGTGATTCATTTTAGCTGTATTTCTGGTTTTTGTGACGCCTCTCCTTGCTTGGAAAATGGCTGTGTGGTTTTTCTTGTCTAGGTGCTGTCCTTACATAATCTAATGCTATGCTTTCACCATAAAGCCTTTTTGAAATCGGACACTGTGGTTGGATTAATGAGAAGATTATCTTTAAAATGGTGTATGATACTTGTATGTGTTAGAAATTTGAATCATGAGATTTTTGTTGTTTTGAATTTGGCGCTCTGCTATTTCACTGGCTGTTGGCGAGGTGGGACGCTACCATCCCACATACCCCAGAGAGGTTTTTAAGTCAATAAGTATTCACCCCTTTGATATGGCAAACCTAAATAGGTTTCGGAGTGAATAGTTGCTTAACAAGTCAAAGAATATGTTGCATGGACTCACTCTGGTTGCAATAATAGTGTTCAACATGATTTTTGAATGACTACCTCATCTCTGTACCCCACACATGCAATTATTTGTAAGGTCAGAAAGTTTCAGATTTTTGCAATGTTACATAGATGGAAAAAAGCTATCCTTGAAATAGTCTTGATATGTTCGTCAAAAGAGAGATCAGGGTCCAGAGTAACGCCGAGGTCCTTCAGTGTTATTTGTTATGACTGTACAACCATCAAGCAAAATCCTAGAGGAAAACCTGGTTAAACCAGCTTTCCACCAGACACTAGGAGATCTATTTACCTTTCAGCCGGACAATAACCTAAAATACAAGGCCAAATCTACACTGGAGTTGCTTACCAAGAAGACGGTGAATGTTTTGAGTGGCTGGGTTAGGTGTTGACTTAAATCTACTTGAAAATCTATGGCAAGACCTGAAAATGGTTGTCTAGCAATGATCAACAACCAATTTGACAGAGCTTTAAGAATTTTGAAAATAATCATATGCAAATGTTGCACAATCCAGGTGTGGAAAGCTCTTCTAGACTTACCCAGAAAGACTCACAGCTGTAATTACAAAGTATTGACTTTGGGTGTAAATTTTGGGTGTAAATTAGATATTTCTCTATTTTATTTTTAAAAATTGTGAAAATAATTAAAAAAACATGTCGTTATCAGCTATTGTGTGTAGATGGGTGAGAAGAAAAAAAATATTGAATCTATTAAGAATTCAGGCTGTAACACAACAAAATGTGGAAAAAGCCACGGGGTATGAATGCTTTCTGAAGGCACTGTATTTTCCCTCGGCCCTGTCCAGATGCATGAGCATCACTGGGCACAGTCACAGGTGATCATTAGCTCAAAGATTTCATGTGAGGACTAGTGTCCCAATATAGCATTTGATAGGCACAGTCAAGTCCATTCATTACTTATTACTGTAATGTCATTCAGCATGCCAGCCCTTATACAAGCATTTCTCATTTGTATGCAGAATTTATCCCTTCCCTTCCTGCTGCACACACCATACACACACACTGACAACACATACCTACATTCAATTTCTTGGCAAGGAGAGGTTTGTGCAGTCTGTCAGGTTGTTAGTGGTGATATTTGCAGTGTCATGTTCTCAGCTATCTGCTGACTGTCATTATTCTAGCTGTGGAGGGACCGGACAGCTTTTATCACAGGGCCTTTTATTAAAGGAATGCTGCCTTTTTTCCGTTCTCTATTTTCGGTAGACCTAGCATGGACTGCCCATGTTGTATGTTGACTATCAACATGCTTATTTTGGATACAGCAGTCAATGTAGGCTAGCACATTCATGCATGCTGATGGGGTTAGTGGTTCAGAATTAATTATTCATCCCCCCCCCCAAACAAATCGCTGAAACGTATAATCCAGTCATTTTAATTTTAAAATCAAACTTGTTACTTCGTAAAAGGTAGAGACATTCATTTCCAGCACTTTCACATAACACAGAAGGCTACCTTTTAATCACCAATGATTAAACACACTTTAGAACACACTCACACTGACTCAAAGAGAGAATGCATGTCAGAATATACCTATAGGCTATTGTAATGAAAAATGCTATTTGAATATACAAATCTCTTGTACTCATTCGATTTCTGAAGCAAGACCAGCCTAGTGAAGCGGAGAAGCACGTCTGTGTCTTAATGGAGACTGGTCTTGAGAAAAGGCTTTGTGCCAAAACGTATATACATTATATTCTCTTGTCCGTGTTGTGACTAGACTTAGAAAAACAGACTCTTACCCGTGGTGTACTTCATGGCTTCCGTCTGGACGTCTTCCTGGCTGCCTGAGGTTGTGTGGAGGTGCAAAGTACACAGCACATTGGGATTCCTCTGTTTTGTCAGCATTCGAGATGGTAACTCCTTCTTCCTCCACCATAACACTAGGCCTCCTAGGCTTAATGTTTAGCTAACCTGTGATCAGACCTGGTAACCCATCACAGCACTAAACACTCCCCAGGTTTCTTAGATAAGTGTTATCATACAATGGTTTACAAGCTTGAACAACTCTGAGTCGATACCAACAAGTTGAATGTATTGACTATACTGCCAATGTAAGGCCATTGGGGCCATGAGTGCTACACTGCAGGTGAAATAATGGTGGATTATGGGCACAATGAGACTAAAACAGCAATGAGCCTATCTGGAAATACTATAAGGATCTAGGTTAGGGGTATGGTTTAAATGTGTTGGTGTGACGACCTCGAGTACATCACTGTCCATTCTAAACCTGATGTAATGAATTTCAAAATAGACTTATGACATTGACCGTAATGACATTGATTTTGATTTTTTAATTTAAATTAATTTAATCAAAGCGCACATACAGATTCACATTGCTCCTCTATCCTGTGCTAGAGCAAAACAGTCTAAAAGTCTATCATTTCCAGTACAAGCACTGAGTACCATATTCAATTCCATCACACAAAATAGTATCCAATACAAATGAATGAAGGACAACCTTCAAGTACATCAATAGGTAAACTGCTATGAATATATATATATTGTTTTGATTAAGCAAATTGTTTGATGCAGCACAGCACACAGCATGCTATTAAAAAAATCAAAATGTTTTTAAGTCCCATGAGGACATTGAAGCCATTGCTTGGAGCATTTCATCTAGTAAAGGTAATAGAAAAGTGTTGCAACCAATGGCTTTCGCAGTACATGCAACACTAGATGTATTTTCAAGTATCAATCCATGTTGACTTTAACAATTGATTGCTCCTATTATAAACAGAAAAACACTTAATAATAAACATAAATGGAACGCATTTCCTTTTAAACCTACCTGAATAGATTTATTAAACATGAACAGACATCCCCAAGCTAAAAAACAGGGAGAAAATACAAGATACTACACATTTTGCACACCGGTACATAAGGAGGCCCAAAACAAACATGGCTATGTGCATAATTCTGCAACACATTCCTACGTAGTCTTGAAAAGGACACTTTCAGTTTCATACCATTTAATATATTTTATTCAATTCATTTTGCATAGATTTGGCTGTCCCACTTCTCACTTGCTACATTTCTTCAAGGCGATGGATACGTGGGCTTATGCTATGGTTGAAAGACTGGAAGACTGGAACATACAGTACATCATGGCTCATGATAAAAAAAAATATTTATAAATATTTATAAACACAGACATTGCTTGAACATTACTTGGTACTCCCACCGGTCTTCGTCGGGATGTCCTTCTGAAGCATCTGCAGCGTCTGCCTAACGCCCTTCTCCACCCTGCGGAAGTGCATCTTTTTCCAGAAGCTTGGTGCCTGCTTCCTACCCCACTCCAGGTCTCGGAGGAAGATCTGCAGCTGTTCCCTGACGCGTTCGCTCTCCCAGGACGAGGCGTTCTTACTGATGACGCTCAGAATGGGGTGCCAGTCCTCTGAGATGTCCGAGCCCTCGGTGACCGAGGCCAGCACCTTCACGCGCCGCCCCGTGCCGCCCTGCTCCGGCGGGACTCCTCGCACGTACAAGGACTGCTTCCCCACATTGCTGAGAGGATTCAGGTACAAGCTGTGGAACACAATGGAATAGATTTATACACATAACCTACATATAGACACATTCTAACGCCACTTCATACAAAGACGATGCATAATAAGTGCACGATGAAAAGAAAATAGCCTAAATAAAAGTATTAAAGAAACCATAGTGGTCGAGTTATGGAAGTTCATTTTTTGTGTGTATATAGGAGTCTGCAACTGTTGGCCCACGAGCTAAATCTGGCCCCCACAGAACAATTTATTGCCCCGCCTATCCCCATATACTGTAATTCCAGGACATGTTGGTACGGTGCTGCTTAGCTTACTGCACAGTGTGGATGCTGGGGTGCTCTCTGCAGGCGTCCACCAGGGTCAGAGCAGCGTTGTCCCCGATGTTGTTGTAGGCCACATTGAGCTCCTGCAGGCCCGTGTGATGGTTGAGCCTCTCGGCCAGCTCGCAGGCCCCCTTGTCGCCCATGCCCGTGTGCATCAGGGACAGCTGTCTGAGAGACTGGTTCCCTAGCAGGGCGTCCAGCAGACAGCGAGCCCCGGACTCTAACAGTGGATTATCACACAGGCTACAGAGGGACAGTCACAGGGCACTGTATCAGCACTGTATCAGGTTAAAGCAGCATATCTGTTAGTTCGACATTAGACCAACCCTCATTTGGACAATGTGGGAGTTTTACATACAGTACATCTCTTATTTGACGTGTAAATTGAGCAAATTCTCAAATGAGAGAAATTGTCCCTTTCTGACCAAAGCAAATAAATATGGCAATATTTACTGATAAAGTATTAGTTATCATACTTAAGGTAAGTGGTACATTCCATTGATGAGTTCATTTTTATTATTACCAATACCTACCTTTTGAGCCATAGAAAAGGCAATAAGGCCATAAGCTTGGTAAAGAGTCAGTGTCTTACTGTAGAGATCTAATAGTACTGTTGGGGTCAAGTAGTAGATCTCTCAGGAGAATGCAGGACTCAGGACCCAGGCTATTAAACTGGAGACTGAAGACAACGGAGAAAAAAAGCATACACAGCTATCACAAACACACGCCCACACACATGCGTTAGCCTGCACTCCACAAACCTCAGGTACTGTCAATAGAACAACTATTAAATACAAAGAAACAAACATTGAACACAGATTACACTCCTTTTAAACTTGTGAACTCCAGATTAAAAAGACATTGAACACAGATTACACTCCTTTTAAACTTGTGAACTCCAGAGTAAAGACATTGAACACAGATTACACTCCTTTAAACTTGTGAACTCCAGAGTAAAGACATTGAACACAGATTACACTCCTTTTAAACTTGAACTCCAGATTAAAAAGACATTAAAAGGAGTGTAATCTGTGTTAATGTCTTTTTAATCTGGAGTTCACAAGTTTAAAAGGAGTGTAATCTGTGTTCAAACTTGTGAACTCCAGATTAAAAAGACATTGAACACAGATTAAACTCCATGTTGCAGTTCTTAATGAAGTAACACCATGCTTCTTTTTTTTTACAACCACAACCAAAAAGCAGGCCAGACTGAATAACCTGATAACACTAAAATAGATAAAGGTTATATTATGGGTAATAAAGTCTCCCTTTACTACCAATGCTCCTTCCTTTAATAGTGTCAGAATACCCTGTTCTCAATGCCAATAGGGAGTACACTTTTTATGTAGCAAGTCAAACATATTTAGGCTATAATGTCAAACCTACCATGAATGAACCCATGGATGTTACTGAATGGATCAAGTTAGGGACCTGATATGTCACTTGGCAGTTAATGATTTTAAGGCTTCCCTCGCAAACATTAACTAGCAATAAAAGCCAAAAAGGCTAATATTCCTGCATGTTTGGATATCTCTCAGTAAATAGAGGATTTGGAGTGTTATTGATAAGGCTTTGGGTCCACTTAGATTTACCACCTGTATTCTGAAAAGGATAACATAACTCAATGAGGTGAACAGAGGGTATATGTAACGTAGTAGGTAAAAATACACTAGTAATATGACCTTTTTACTGTGGTAAGTAGTGACTGTTACCATGGACAGATACAAGAGGTCAATCTTGTGAGTTGGTGAGAACATTGTAAAAATAATTATAAATAAATCCTAACAAAAAAAAGTTTACTTGACTAAAGGCCCAGAAATCAAACCTTCTCTCACTTGAGGTTGTGCGTGTGGCGGAAGGCGGGCCACAGCATGGTCAGCAGGTCGTTGGTCAGGTGACAGGAAGAAAGGTCCAGCTCCTCCAGGTGGTACCTCGTGGGTGCGCAGGCCAGCACAGAGCTCAGGACAAAGCATTTGAGGGGCGTCATGCGCACGGTGGACAGCTTGATGCTGCGGATGGAGAGCAGGACCTCTGCCGTGAGCCGGGGGTTCTGGAACTCGTAGAGGAGCAGCAGCAGGTCCATGAGCTCCTCGGGGGGCTGCCACTTCACGATCTCCGCCGCCAAGTGCCTCTTGAGAGTCCGTGTGATCTGAGCCACCGTGGTGCTTTTGATGCTGCAGCCCAGCTGCTCCAGCAGAACCCGGTTCTCATAGTGAAGCAGGCCGCCCATGAAGATGGGGTAGAGCTCGAAGGCCCGGCTATCCAGGCGCTCCTGGGGCTGGGGGCCGTGAACTCCCAGCAGGCTCTGCTCCACTTGGTCCAGCACGTCCTCGTTGAAGCTGTCCTCGCTGCGGAACATCTCTGCCGCCATGGTGCGGGCGATGCGGCCCTTGCTGCGGCTGCTGATCTTTTCAAACAGGCTGGGAAAGAGTTTGAGCAGGTTGAAAACAGCAAAGACCCTGAGAGGGATGAACTTGGAGATGATGCTGATGAGGGTGTTGACATCTTCGCCCACTTGGCCGATGACCATGGTCACCTCTTTGCTCAGCTTCTCCAGAGCCGTCTTGTTCTCGCCGAGGACGACGTACAGGGCAGCCAGGTACTCTTGCATGGCGGGAATGGCAAACACGTAGCGCTTCTCCTTTTCATCAAGCTCTGACCTTTTGGTCTCGACGCAGGGCACCAGGAAGAAGTCGAGGACGTCAGTGCGGAACACGGCCAGCTGACGCAGTTCCTCATCTGTTTTGGTCTTACCCCCCACAAACTGTTCCAGTTCCTCCTCGGAGAAGGAAGTGCGCTTTTTGGAGACTCCGTCAAAGGCCAGTTTGCCCACAGTGCGGACTACATAGAGCATCAACGAGTTCTGGTCATCTAGAGAAGATACACTCCCACCCATGTCCAGCACCTCCCCTCCAAAGTTGAGTCTCAGGAAGCTGGTATAGATACCAGTTAGTGTACGTATGGGTGCCTGGACGTCGGTGAAATGTAAAAAGTGGAGGATGGCACAAGTCAGCCAGCAATAGGAAGGTAAAAAGCAGGCAGCCGCCAACTGGCTCTCTCTCTGTAGGTTGAGGTAAAGCAGCTCGATGAGGGCGTGGGCCTCCTGGTTTCTCGGCTTCTCTCCAATCTGTTGCAGCAGTCGGCTTGTGAAGTATGCTCGCTGGCGATCTGGGTCATTAAAGCCATATATCTGTGCGTAGCGTTTCACATACTTTGTAGGGATGTGGTCAAGGGCAGACAACCTGGTGGTGACCAAAATACTGGCCTAAAAAAAATTTAGTTAAATTATCAATACATGTACATTACTAAAAATGTTTCATCACAACTTGCTGGGGTTGGAAAGACATACTGAGCCTGATTGAAGTTGGTAACTTTGAATGGTAACATACTGTATTTTTCTGTTTGATTTTATGGCAGCATCTGCATTGCTCAAACAGCACTTTCCTTAGCACACATCACATTTTACTGTATGTAACTGACTAAATGTAGGTTGTGGGTCCTTACCTCAGGCAGAAGGTACTTCCTGAGCAGGTTCACCACCACTGCCTCGGAGGGGAGGGCCTCGTTGGGGTCGCTGCACAGCTCCGTGGAGCTAATGCGGAAGTCCAGTTTCATCTTCTCCATGCCGTTAAACAGAAACAGCACATCCTTGGCCTGGTCGCTCTGTCCACTCAGCAAGGGGATATTTTTCAGGTGCAGGTATTTCCTGCTGACTAGGTCTCTCAGAGATGTGGACTTGGATAACTGGGAGAGGTCCTCGCAGGAGAAGGGCACCAGTAGTTTGAACTGGTTCAAAGTGAGCCCGGCACACCAGTCTAGAACCAGCTTCCGCACCACTGTGCTCTTCCCTGTCCCGACTGCCCCGTACAGCAGCACGTTAAGACCCCGCTCCCTGCCTCCTTGCTGAGTGGGCTCAAAGAGCTGCTCCACGGTGACCGAGGCACTCTGGGAGGCCTGGGATGGCTTGAGGAGGGGGGTGATTAAGGGCCCTTTCCTCTCTTCTGGCTTCCTCTCCAGAATGAGTGGCTCCACGTGCATGGTCTCGGGGGTGAAGTAGTCCCCGAACTGCTTCTCTTCCTGAGGTAGGTGGCTGAACCATAAGGTCAACTTCTTCTTGTGGATCTCAATGGGATCTGTGAAGGAAAGGACCAGTATTTAAACACAGCAATGAACGAACACATTCTCTTGAATTATCAAGAGCACCAAGATTACTGAAATACCTATGCCAAAACCTCTCGTTGCAGGATTAGTATGGCCACACTTTACCTACAGTAGGATTAACTATCTTCTTATAATCTATGTAACCACCCTATAACAGACCAGTAAGTACAGAACAGTAAGGAACATGCAGTTATGGAACACTTACCACTTTGCTCTTACTATTTAATACTTGTCTGTTTATTTCATACTTATTTTCCTTATAGTTCCTAATACATAGCAGGGACCTACACAACAGATGGTGTGAATTATGAGGACCAGACTTCAACCTTAAGTGATGGGACATATGTACAAGCTCAGTTTACCTGTTTGATTATGGACTAGACTGGAGCAAAAAAACCTTGAATGAAATCCACTGGCTGAATAGGAGGAGTATTTCAACCTCCTCCATAGTCCTCCTGGAAGCCTCAGCTGTCTGTGGGGGTGGACACAGAGAAGCTTACTCAACAACACTGACTATTTCTCTACCTACGTGTCACAACAGGTAGCAAGTCTCCAGGACACACACAATACTGATCGAGCACTAAGACTAGCACTTTAAGGTTTCCTGGACACAGATTAAGCCTAGTCCTGGACTAAAAAGCAAGCTCAATGGCGAATCGCCATTACAAAAAAATAGCTTTTAAGCCCAGTTTAAAGGCTTAATCTGTTCCCGGGAAACTGCCCCTATGTGTTGTCTGTCTACACTGTATGCAGGGGTGGAACTGTAAAATGTCAATGTCTGGGTAATGAGTAGTTGGTTTGGTGTTTCTGTCAAATGTGCACATCTGTGGAAGAGAATGTTGACTCACCTGTGACATGAGCTCATCTTCCTATAAGTGAGGACTCTGCTTGCGAGTCGGCTGAGGTTCACATCTAAAGACAAAACACAGTCACTACGCCATATAATTCTCAGTGGTTATAAGGAATACATAATACATACAGTATGCTGTAAATATTCCCTCCCTCACTCAATTTATTACAATTGTTATACAGACATAAGAATACTGTTATGCTACACAGACACAGTTTTTCTTACCTCTTTGTAAAATAGAGATGTTAGATTTGGGGAGTACATCGAGTGTGCCTCGCCATCTCCTCCTGAGGACCCCTGAGCCGATCCAACATTGCCACATCCTCTCAGTAGGCTTTCAAAACTGTCAAAGGAAAGAAATCAAGCAATGAGGCAATAACTGTCTCTAATTTCATTGGGAAATTTGATTGTGCACACAAGTAAACAAAGTCATTTATTCAGAAGAAAGCTTGAATGCATGACTCACCTGTTCCAACTAGTTTACATCTTGAGGAAACTTAAACAGTGCTTCCACTTCCTGATCCTAAGTCTGTTTCCCGTGGGTCTTGGTTCACCGTAGTTTAAAGTGAACCTGCAACGCAACACGACACTCAACTTAGTGCAGTATATCATATCAATGACCTCCAAAAAGCACAAAGTCACCTACTAAGTCAATAACACAGTAAGTGTTTTTGACATTGTCAACACTCTCTTGGTTACATCGAAGATAAGTAAGTGTTAGTTCCCACTGGGCACAGATTCAACGTCTATTCCATGTTGATTCAATGTAATTTTATAGAAATTATGTGGAAACACTGTTGATTCAACCAATGTGTGCCCAGTAGCTTATCACTCGGGTATTAGCATATTCACACAAATATCATTTCACTAAAAAGAATTCATACACACATGCAGGAAAGGAAACACTATACCCATCCAACCCTATGAAAAGTTTGTCCCAGTCCCAATGTGTTTCCTCAGTGTTCTCTCGGGATCAGACATGTAGCTAATAGGCTAGACTGTGCTGCTCCACTTTCCAGCTGCTTGCTCTTGACTGGCCAGACAAGCTGAGTCATGACAGCAATAAGAGATATGCACTCCGAGGCAATGTGAGAGAGAGGCCCGGAATACGTTCTTCTCCCAAACCATCACACCATTCCCCCTGTCCAATCCCTACTCAGCACAGCTAATTTACACGGTGTAAGGCCCTCCCCTTTTTCATTTATCCACCTATCCCTCTCCCACTCTCTTTGGTCCTCCCTCAATGCATGGAATCTCGGCCACTCTCCTAAGGAAGGTCAACAATTGCTGGAAGAATTTTGGAACATATGGACAGTCTATCAGAGGAGGCTGGTGGGAGGAGCTTTTGGAGGACGGCTCATTGTAATGGCTGGAATGGAATTCATGGAACGGAATCAAACAAATGGAAACCACATGTTTGACTCGGTTCCATTTATTCATTTCCAACCATTACAATGAGCCTGTCTTCTTATAGCTCCTACCACCAGCCTCTTCTGCAGTCTGAGTCTATTAATGCACTGGTGTGCCCCATAAGACATTTACATTAGCTGTGTTAAAGGACAGGGGACAAGGTCACAGGGGCGTCATTTCAGCTAAACCTAGGGTATGGAAAAGTGACAAGTCAAGTCAAACAGCAGCTACCTAGCCAAAGCCATCTACTACAGCCATCTTTACTTCTGCAATGTGCTGTGGCGTGTATTCATGGATGCCAAGGCAAGCCAGGCTTCCCCAAAACATTTTACTAAGAAGAAAAAAGAAAGAAAAAAAAGACTAAATAATGTATCTTTTGTCTCTCCTCAATGTGTTTCATAAATGTCGTTCAATTAGCAATAGTCTGAATGTATCTCACCGGAGAAAGCATCCGAGCGAACAAAACAACGCCTCTCTATCTCAGTATGTGTAGCCCATCTATCTGATGCTTTCTGGTCATAAACAGTATGACATTGTTGCTGCCCGTAGCATTAAATGCAACGGTAGCCAGCGAGCATTTGGCCTACCTTGATAAAAAAATATATAAAATAATAGCCCATCAGTGTTGAGTTAAACTAAGTGACCTCAGCTGTGAATGGTCCTGGTGCACAAAATAAAAATAAAAAGTGTCAAGGGAAGCCAGTTTGGATTTGGCTTCACACCAATCACATCAGAAGCCAAACGTCAATGAATCTCGTTGTGTTGTTGCGATCCGGTGGGTGGCTAGCTAAAATTGGCCCATTCCTAAATTAGCCATGGATGGAGATAGGGATTTGGACTTGTAGTTTTACTTAATTCTCCGTACTAGCTAATGATTATAATGGCGATTGTGATCCAACCACAAATGTATACATTGTGCCCCTGGCCTGCGATGATGGAAGTTCAACATGTAGCTAGATGGAGTTGGCCTGACACATTGTTGCCCATGAAAGGAAGTTAGGCAAGCGAGCAAGCATTTTAGCCTGGTAGCCTAGAACAAAAACTAAAAGTGTGTACTGTATGACAGAGTCATAGACCATTTAGGCAACATGAAAGAGGAGGATGGCATTGCTGACTTATCTCAACAAGTAGGGTGAGTCAACAACTGTTTGTTACATGCAATATGTTTTGTGGACTTCAGACAGATGTTTCTCTCCGGTTTTGTGGTGAAACAAAGGTATGATTGAATTTATTCTGCCACTGTCTTCTTACTGTTTCAGCCTTAGGCCTATATGAACGAACAAGTTATAGAGCAAACAATGCAATTATCACAACACATAGGTTGCAATAATTATGTTTTTTTCCCCCCTGGCTTGCCTACTTTGGTCTTGGCACCTGCGCTCTAGCCAACAGCTCGCAGATACAGCGTGGGTAGGCTGTGCGAGTATAGTCAGATTATTATGGATAAGGGCAAGAATATTTGTATTTGTCAAACATCGATAATCATGTCACCAGAATAAGACCCTCGATATTTATTGGAAAGGAGCATCAAGATCACAGTGCACTTTCACCACCCTGTGATGTTCATTAGGGATGCACGATATATTGGTAGCTAAAAATGCCAACATCGGCCTGATGTCTAGTTTAACGCCGATGTGCAAAACCAAAGTAGATGACGTAATGATGCCACGAAAAATACAGCGCTACACAGAACAAAAGCAGAAAAATACTAAGCGCACACTTCCAACAACTAAACAAGTTCAAGTCGAGCAGTCATTTGAAAGAGTAAGAAAATTTCAGCGAGACAACTCAAAGGCGAAATCCATTAAAGCCAAGATAATGGAATTCATTGCCCTTGACAATCAACTGTTCTCTGTCGTGGATGATGTTGGCTTTCGCTGGCTGGTCGAGCCCTGGTACACACTATTTTTCAGATGTTGCCCTACCGGAGTTACACAGTATTGTTGAAACGTACATCCATGAGCTATTTGCTATGGGCGTCACTGCTATTAGCTTCACGACTGACATTTGGACCAGCGATGTCAGCCCCATGAGCATGCTGACTCTGACAGCACAGTGGGTCGACGAGGATTTCGTACTGAGGAAAGCCATATTGCATGCTCAAGAATGTGCTGGTTCTCATACAGCTGCTGCCATTTCAATGACATTTGAGAACATGTTTGAAACTTGGAAACATGTACACACTTCAAGCACCATTAGAACAACTGACTTAAAAAATAAGCTCATCAACTGCGTCTGCAGCAGACATGACACCCTCTGTTATGGCACTGAAATGCCTGCTCAACAAAACTGCCAACACAGACCATGGGGTTAAACCTTACAAAAGTACTCGAGGCTGTGAACAAGCGTTTCGGTGGCATTCTCGCTGAGCCTCTTTACTGTCTCCACCATGCTCAATGCTAGGTACAAGGACCGCTACTTCGATGCAGACAAGAAACAGGGTTTACGTTAAATGTTACATACACAGCTGGACAAGATGGAAAAGGACACAGTGACAGTGTGCACCGAGGAAGAGTGTCCATGGACAGACAGAGCTGAAACTTCACGGCTTGACATGTATGATGAAATCCTGATTGAGAATGAAACGACTGAACAAATGAACAACGAAACAGCACAGCAAGTAAGTGAAAGAAATAGGTTTTGATTATGTTCTGGTAATGGGGACGTACGTAAATGCAAACAAAATAACTTTTGGTGTGGCATGTGTAACCTTTATTTAACTAGGCAAGTCCGTTAAGAACAAATTCTTATTTACAATGACGGCCTACCCCGGCCAAATCCAGACGACGTTGGGCCAATTGTGCGCCGCCCTATGAGACTCCCAATCACGGCCGGATGTAATACAGCCTGGATTCAAACCAGGGACTGTAATGACGCCTCTGAACTGAGATTCAGTGACTTAGACCGCTGCGTCCATGTGTGTGTGTTAACTATTTAACTGTACTAGAATGCTTAAAAGGACGCAAAAATTGTACATATCTGTATTGTTTTTTTGGAAAGGAAAATATTGAATATCTGTATCTGACAAAAATGTCATATCAGTGCATCCCTAATGTTCATCATAAGTTATTTCATCTGTAGCCTAATAAACTGCATGGTTTTCAGAGTCATAGTGGGAGGAGGACCACACACCATATCAACAAGTTACTCCAAGTGAACTTTGATATGATGGTTATTATATCAATATTTGCACATAAAGGCGTTTCCACTGGCATTTCTCGCATAATTAATTTTACAGACACAAAATGATCCCACCAAGCTGAAAGAACAAATTCTGTTGTATCTAAACTAACTGTTTCCATCACAGCTGCCATGATTTTTTTTAATGCTGTATGACTTTACTCGCATAAAAACTGGATGGAAACGTGGTTACTGTTTGTTCTTATTGTCTCGCACTTGGGCTTATGTATCACGGTGGCAAGGCATATGAACTAACAGGTTATAATGGAAACAACGCAATTATCACAACACATCGGTTGTAAATTGGATTATTTTTATGGCTTGGCTTCTCCTGTGATTTTACCCACACACCACTGACAATGTGTTGAGAAAAGAATCCCGCTGTTGATTGGAGCTGCATGGATGCGCTCTACATAAAACCAGCCAACCATACAAACAACCTTCCCTCCCTCTCCCAGGCGTCCGCATGGTCCTAAAGCCAGGCTACATAATGCTTAACTCTATTTGCTTTTTAATCGGGATTGGAATGGTGTGGCCATACCCAATTGACGCCCCTGGGAAGGACCAGGAAGAATAAAGCAGAGAAAAATAAATATAGGTTTGCAGTGCATGAACCAAATGTCCCTTTTGCTGTAGGCGGGTACAGTATTTGGTAGCTCTTAAACTCAAGGCAGCATTCTGCCTTCTCCTTACAGTTTTCAGCAGTTAGCTTCGCCCACGACTGGCTCATGTGAACTACAATTTCGACGCTGCGTTTGAACGTTTAAAAACGTAAATAATCATTGCTTGCAATACCACTTTCGACACATAATGGCCTGTGTCTTTCATCAGCGAGAAAGAATCATTCAAATAAAAAAGATACACGTACTGTAGCAGTTGTGCACAGATCCATACATGGGTGCCTCCATCCAACTACACATTTTTTTGAGTTATGTTAGATTCTCCGAGCACCGGGATATCCTGCAATAATTGGGTGTTTATACTTTTTTTTTATTCATGAAAATTCACTACTGAGCTGTATTGTAGCTCAGGTGGTCGCCTCCATCTCCAATCGGTTTTCTGTACACAAGCGCTGTAACATGGACGGCCATGTGGGAACCCTAACCGTATTTAGAGTCATGAACAAGGTTATAGTATTTTTTTGGACACACACCTAATTTCATTGGCATAGTTCAATGCCCCCTTGCATAGTCATTAAAATGTAAACTGGGTGATTCCTCATTTCTTTACAAGAACTATTGGAGAGACAGTAAGTACAGTAGATAGAACTGCTTCAACGAGCAAAAACGTTAGGCTATATTCTGAATCGTAGGCTATTCCTCAGTTACGCAACAAAACTGTGCCATGCGCACTCCAGCAATTCTGATTTGATACATTGTAGCAATGTGGGCAAGCGAAACAGGCTACATTGTTGCTCAATGAAAGATATGTGCAATGGCGAAATACACATTCCGTAGCATAAAAAGAGCTCAGTCGACTGGTGACAGTGACAGACAGCAGCGTCCCCCCCCCCCCCCAAAAGACAGTGACAGACAGCCCTGACGACGGTGTCCTTGGAGAGAAAATGTTCCTAGTTAACGTACAACGTACAAAAAAAGTTACGAAATGAAGCCTAGCCATAGCCAAGTTTGAGGCATATACTTTTCTAAAAACTGAAACTGTTACCAAAACCTTCTTGACTGAGTCGACGACGTTTAATAGTTGATCATTTTATCCATTAGATAGCCTAACGTATTCAGAGTTGCTAATGCTATCGCTTACCTCTCTTTTCAGAAGAAGTTAGTCATCATAACATACCCGAGATATTTTGTTGACTCGGTCTACTATCCGGAATGATTTTCGCGTTCTAAAATGCTCGTGCAGAAGAAGAAAATATGACCTCAATCATTTTCATGTGGCGCAAAGTAGGCTAGACCACTTCCTCAGCTGAGCTGACTGTGTACAAATGGTGCTGTCAGTATGTACGTAGCGCCTGATGCCCATTACCCTTGTGCGAGAAAGCATGGCGAAGCCTACTTTGGCTGACTGGCACGTCTTTAACCCGAGGCTATCGTCAAGTCAAGGGTATTGCATCTGGGGTGAAAAATGTATTCTACTATAAATCTCGTTTTAACGTTATAATTTAACATAATACATGTTTCATCTTTCTTATTTAAACTGTGAGTCTTGTAAACGAGTTAATGCCAACAAATCCAATAGGCCTACATGCAGTGGCGATTTTATGATGTAAATCTTGGTGGGGCAAACAAACAAAACGTTTTTTAGATGCATGGCAGCAAAGCCACTACGCAACACAACACTAAACAATACATGAATTGCACTATGACGGTGACAAACGGTACCCACAAACTGTTAGGGCCTACATAAAGGCTGTCCCAACACCTTACCACTGCTGCACCTGGCTATCAGCAGAGCCTTGCCTGGTAGTGAAACAGTTAATTCAGTCTCATATCTCTGCCTTTGAAAAAAGCATAGCTGATATGGCTGACTTGCTTAAACAAATGTGGTTTCTACTGACAATTGAGATTTACACACTATGGCATAAGGAGACGACAAGCGGATTCGAGGCAATCCATAATTTTGATTAAGACAGTAATGAGCGAGCTAGGACAGAGGCAGCCAATATACAGTTGGAGTCGGAAGTTTACATACACCTTAGCCAAATACATTTAAACTCAGTTTTTCACAATTCCTGACATTTAATACTAGTAAAGATTCTGTTTTAGGTCAGTTAGGATCACCACTTTATTTTAAGAATGTGAAATGTCAGAATAATTGTAGAGATAATGATTTATTTCAGCTTTATTTCTTTCATCACATTCTCAGTGGGTCAGAAGTTTACATACACTCAATTAGTATTTAGTAGCATTGCCTTTTAAATTGTTTAACTTGGGTCAAATGTTTCAGGTAGCCTTCCACAAGCTTCCCACAATAAGTTGGGTGAATTTTGGCCCATTCCTCCAGACAGAGCTGGTGTAATGGAGTCAGGTTTGTAGGCCTCCTTGCTCGCACATGCTTTTTCAGTTCTGCCCACAAATGTTCTATAGCATTGAGGTCAGGGCTTTGTGATGGCCACCCCAATACCTGGACTTTGTTGTCCTTAAGCCATTTTGCCACAACTTTGGAAATATGCTTGGGGTCATAGTCCATTTGGAAGACCCATTTGCGACCAAGCTTTAACTTTCTGACTGATGTCTTGAGATGTTGCTTCAATATATCCACATCATTTTCCATCCTCATGATGCCATCTATTTTGTGAAGTGCACCAGTCCCTCTTGCAGCAAAGCACCCCCACAACATGATGCTGCCACCCCTGTACTTCACGGTTGGGATGGTGTTCTTCTGCTTGCAAGCCTCCCCCTTTTTCCTCCAAACATAACGATGGTCATTATGGCCAAACAGTTCTATTTTGTTTCATCAGACCAGAGAACATTTCTCCAAAAAGTACAATCTTTGTCCCCATGTGCAGTTGCAAAATGTAGTCTGGCTTTTTTATGGCGGTTTTGGAGCAGTGGCTTCTTCCTTGTTGAGCGGCCTTTCAGGTTATGTCGATATAGGACTCGTTTCACTGTGGATATAGATACTTGTATACCTGTTTCCTCCAGCATCTTCACAAGGTCCTTTGCTGTTGTTCTGGGATTGATTTGCACTTTTCGCACCAAAGTACGTTCATCTCTAGGAGACAGAACACGTCTCCTTCCTGAACGGTATGATGGCTGCGTGGTCCCATGGTGTTTATACTTACGTACTATTGTTTGTACAGATGTACATGGTACCTTCAGGCTTTTGGAAATTGCTCCCAAGGATGAACCAGACTTGTGGAGGTCTACAATTTTTTTGATTTTCCCATGATGTCAAGCAGAGGCACTGAGTTTGAAGGTAGGCCTTGAAATACATCCACAGGTATGTGTTTCAACCTGTCCCCAAATTAATATAGTTGGTGTGCGGTGGGGATAGACAAATCAACATGAATGGAGCCAGTTTGGTCAACATGGGGCAGAGGACGAGGTGACATGAGAGGGATAACTGGGCCTATAATCTGTCTTCTCCAGCATGTGGTGGGGTTTTTTCCGCTCACGAATCGAGGAGTTTTTGTATGGAGGTTAATGAGAGTGCCCAATTTAGTTAACAAAAAATGTAATGGCTTGTTTTCTACATGTGCCTTATTTTATCAAATATAGTTTTAGGTTGTTAGGGGTGTATTGATATAAGTGCACGTGACATTCCGGCAACATTGACCAAAAATCTTTAACTTTATATCGGATTTGTGCCTGGTCGTCACTATTTACCAATGCCACAAAGTCATAAATCCCGCCTATTTCTACAATTTATCTTCTTAAAATGTGTTTTTTTAAACCTAACCTTAACCACACTGCTAACCTTATGCCTAACCCTAAATTAAGATCAAAAAGCAACATTTTAGTTTTGTGAATTTGTATATAGCCAATTTTGGCTGTGGTGTTAACCGTTGTGCCTGTTGTTCACACGCGAATCTGCCCTCTCATTGGCTAGAACGGTCCCACCTGATCTTGCATCCTCCCGACTGCCTTCTAAACATTTCTTTTCACTAGCTATATTTCCATTTACTTGTCCATAGATTTTGTTTCGAAATGTACGTTAAATGTCCCTTTTTCCCCATCTCTCTATTCCCCCCCCTTCTCCACCTCTGTGTAATAAGCTGTCATATCTTGTCAGTCCACTAGGGACTTGTGTATTCTGTGTTATTATTTAGTTCGTGAATAAATAATTAGATCAATTTGTGTAGAACTGAAAAATCAGAAAAGGTTGGGGTTCTTGCGCATTCAAGAAGTCTGCGACGTTCAGAATGAGACTGATATGAGGTTATGATTAATAAATGACTGTATATCTTATATATATCATGTTGAGTTTAATTTGGGAGATGGTAACCTGTTAAACAACTTCTTCTGTGGTGCCCCAAATTCCTCATGAGTTAATTGTTACATGATTAATTTAATTGAGTAACAAATAAGCACAGTTGATTCGATAAATAAGTCATGACATTAATCAAAGTCACGACAGCCTAACATTGCTGATTAATGCACAATTCTGTCACATCACATGTGAGCATGGTGGGCATCAGAGCTCCGAACATGAGGAAGAGCATGGAGAAGAAGAGGAAGCCGGTGTTGTTGAAGACCTTGCTGGAGTCGTTGCCGATGTTCAAGTAGAGCAAGCCGATCAGTACTCCTATTGAGATGTGTGACATCAGCCTTAGGTGTGTCAACACCTGAAACCGAAACGCTCACAATGACTCACAGCATGCAAGCCCTCCTTTCTTATACAACTGGCCCAAAAAGTTGTGTACATGCATGCTATTGCAACCATTTAGCAACCAGGTACCTGAGGAATGTCCTTGTAATTCTACTCACATACCTGGTCTTGGCATATTGTTATCAACGTTCTATTGAATAGAATGCAAAACTGTGTCAAAGTGCTTGTGGCAAATGAATGGCTCTCAATGGCTCCTGAGTCCTGTGATAAGAGACAGAGATGGGCATGTCACGACAAAACACAGTGTCACTGTCTAAAGTGTGCGTGAGTGTGTTTGTGCGTGTGTGTGTGTGTCAGTAAATGGGGCTTATTGTTTGGTGATCCTTAACATTAGTACTCACCTTGGGTTAGTTTGTTGGACAAACATCAGATGTGTCTTTTTTGTCACTTGAGTTCTTCTTCTATGGCTCACATTCCACCCTGGACCGCCTCAAACAGAACAGGATTCCGATCTCCATACTCCCCCGATGCCACTTCGATGACTGGGACAGAGAAAATCCTGTTAACACGTTCTATGAATAGCCTCTTACTAAAACACATTATGCATAGCTAATAAGGCAATATAACTGCATTTTTAAGGCATTATGAAGAGGGTATTAACAAAACATGGCAGAAGTCTGCAATGTGGGGCAAAAGACAAACAAAGATATTCAGCTGATATTGAGTATGTGTGCTCTGATCTAAGGTCCCATTGAACTCACTGAAATCTGCCGGTTGTGGTAGGTAGGGCAGGGGAGCCCTAGGTTCTTCAGATAGGGGATGAGGTATGGGACGGTGCCTTTGTATATGCACTGGGCCTGACTCAGGATGTACAGCTGTGGAAGGACAAGACAACACATCAGGTGGAGAGAAAGACACAGGTGGTCAGTGGGTGGGGACCTGTGTTTTTCCTGATCACCTGACCCTACCAGAAAAACTCTGGGCTTTTATAGAATACAACTAGGGGCCTGGAATTTTTCTGGTCTGGTTCCGTGGTTAGGAAAAACTCCTCGCCACACCCATGGGACAATTGCTACGGCTCTGTATTGTCTCTGTGTTAGTGTGTTGTCTAATCATTTGATGGATTGAAGTGGCCTGTTTGTTCCTTATCAAACATCTCAAAGAGCTTGGCGCTGGGCTGGTGCATGGTGCAGATGATTGTGCGTCCCCCTAAGGCTAGAGATTTCATTAGGAAAACCACTTGGTAACAGGAGGCACTGTTCAGACCACTGGAAACAACAGCCATAGAGTGGGAGAGAGTTAGGAAGTAGGACCAGCAGGATACTGGTAGTTGAGAAACAACCTCTATTTCAAATGAATGTGGAATGTACAGTATATCACTACGGGTTATATATGTCCAATTTACCCCAGCCCCAAAAATCAGGCTACTGATGCCTAAATAGTTCAATTTAATTCAATTCCATACAACTTTATTAATCCCTGAGGGGCAGTTAGAAAGGCACTTTCAGTGCATGGCACCATTTCTGTTGTAGCAAGGGGGTAGAGGTCCATGGTAGAGGTCATGTTAAGTCATCAGCAGGACCAGGAGTTTTTCTTTCAGGCCCTGTTATTTTAAATGGACTGAAATCTTGAAATCTGAAAGCCCTCCAGGACCTAGATCAAGTAACACTGCCACACTACACCACAAACAAGAATGTATTGTACAAGGGCTTATCTTGTCCCATAGTTGATGGATCAGGTGGACAGGTTGATATGGTGAGCCTCTTACCTGGTTGGCTTATAAAAAAAGAACATGACTGGGGGGTTGTTGACTAGGGCGATTGCTAGCCGTTTACACTGCCCCCCAGATAGGGAGCTGGTGATGGTGTGAGCACACTCCTGGAGCAGTCAGGATCTCATTCACCTACACAAACACGCACACACATACAGGCACCCACACACAAATAACATTTTCTACCATTAGTAGGCAAACACAAATCACAGTCATATGTATAATTTCACACATCTGCAAGATGTACATTTCTGTCTAACTCACCAGTTTTTTTTTTTTCAATTCCATATTTCCACTGAGCTAAAAGTTGGCCGAAACCTGAAACATCAAATCCATAGAATACAGTAATTTAGCTATGTTTTAGTCAGGAAAATGTACGATATCCACTGAAAATGTACGATTTCTACTATTCACCGTGCTGTACATCCAGTGGATGGCAGCAGTCACCACTTTCTTCTACACCTCACATTAGTCAGTCTTTACTGCATAATAACAAACCATAAAAACAACCTATTCTCCCAATAAGAACATGTGTCTGGGTAATGTTCATTAGGCACCAAACGGAAGGAAACGGACTGAAACAGGGAGGGACTACCTAGATTTGTCCATTAATAATTTTGTTTTCAGTTGCAAAACGTTTTAAAATGTTTTCCATTGTGTGCCCTAATGAACACGACCCTGTTCTCTCACCATCATTGCCTCCCGGACAGTGAGGTGCGGCAGCAGCATGTCATCCAGCATGATATAACAGGACATCTGACAAAATGTGCAGAGATCTCTGGGTTTTCCGTTCACCAGGATCTTCCCTTTCATGCCTGTTTCCCTAAGGAGGACACACAGGAGTGGAGAATGGATCAATACAAACATTAATTTGACGACTCTTGGTGCCGTGACATGATGATTGATAATAAACACATGGGTTCATTTCCATCAAACCCACATTATTGAACTTTTATTTCCACTGTGGCTCTTTTCCCATGGTCAAACACATCACATTATTGTTTAAAAGATCCCAAAATGGTTTTAGGTACTGTGAAAACCTACTACTAGGTACTAGACCTTCCTCAGAGTTACTTTAGATTCTTCCAGTTTTTACAAAAGTAATGTTATGTGTGCAGGCAGAAGTTTGTAAACAAAGACAATGAGTTAACATTCCAATCACAGTGGAATGAAGCAGAGCAGGTGTACTTTTTGGGAAATAGATTTCAGACAAGAAGTGATCGTTGAAAATGGGGATGAATACTTGAATAAGCAAAAAGAAGTGCTTGCAGGTAGTGTAAACTATGCAAAAGCAGTTCAGAGCTGTTGCTGAGCGTTAACGTTTCCTGCTCATATGCACATGTAGGACCCCCAGAGACCAGGATTCAATCCCTGCCTCAACCCTTTACCCTGTTACACCCATCTCCCTCGCCCTTTCTGATATATCTGGAAAAAAAACATTAAAATATATGTAAGGCTGAGTGGTGTTCCAGTCTCCTTTAAAACAAAAAACTATGCAAAAGAATGGTAGCAGCCCTATCACCTGTAGCCAGCCAGGACGTTCATCAGAGTGGACTTGCCGGCCCCTGAGGGCCCCATGATTCCAATCAGCTCTTGGCTGCAAAACCTCCCCGACAGGCACTTCAGTAAGGCTTTAAAACCTGGAAAAAAGACCAGACACTTAGAAAAGCCCCCTGAAAGATCAGTGAGATTGTATTGTGTAAAGAATAGGTCCATCAATGTCCCAAATGGTATAAATTAATTCACTGACAAGTCGATTCGTTTCAGTAATAGGTCAAGTATATTTAAATACAGACTAGCCTAAATAAAAGAGCAGAGTCAAAACGTTTTCTATTGATTATCCTGAAAAAAGACTGATGGAGGAAGGATAAATGCTGAGAAGAAAGCTCTCCAGAGCTTTGAGGCGCTGAACAACTGATTTGTAGTCAGCACTGTATCAGGTCTATCAACTGCTCGATGGCCCCATACACACTCCGGTTGTACAACTGATGTACAACCGATTTGACACAATGGTTGTGATACAGCTGATGTTTTTGTGATACAACGGAAACTTTGTCTGCGCAAAATTGTTAAGACAACTATTGAGTGGTGTCTCTACACTGGTGTAATTATTTTTGTGCAGAAAACTCTCCGTTGTATCACAACCGTTGTACCAAATGTGTTGTACATCAGTTGTACAACTTAAGTATGTACAGGGCCCATGTGTGGAATTTAATTATAATGTGGCCATGTTGATTTGAAATCATGTCTAATGGGATAGAAGGTGGAAGTTCTTCATTAGAGTCAATCACATGTCATTTGTCTGCCAAATCTAACCAAAGTTGACTTATTCTCATCACAAAAGTATATCACCAGACCATTCATTGCTATATAGCCTAGACTTCAACATTATCTTACTCCTTGAATAGAAATGCACCTCAATCACCACGCTACCATCAGAGGCTCACTCATTGATGCAGCCCGGCTGTGCAGTGCGGCTGCAAAAAAGACGACGACTTGGAACGCCACCATTGGCTAATGGGACATTAGCCGTTGAGAATGACCTTTAGCCTTTAGTGACCGCGAAAGACATACAGTACACACCTTCTGATGTGTTCAAATTTTCAAATCCAGGTGAAGGAGCACCACCTGGTCTATGGGTTCAGCTAAAAGCCCTACGGTACCATGGGCTCAGTTACAGAGCAGCAGTGCTGACGTAGGCACACTCTGAGTGATCTCTCCAAGAGCTCAGCCAAAATGTCGAAGGACTCGGAGCAGCAACCACCAATCACGGGGCAACGTTTGCTTTTTGTTTTGGTCACGGCAAGGGACTACAGTCCACGTCATCATCTCTGTCAGTGTCACATAGGTTTCTAAGCTAGGAAAGTTGATTCAGAACAAGAGAGAATGATTCCCTAGACTAGAGAATTGAATTTATTGATGATCAGGTCATTTGGTATGAAGTGCTATAGGCACATTGTTTGGGAGTTGATGCATGGTCAATAATGGTCTTTAAACACGGCTGACACAGCATCCCAATGCTATCCCAAAGGATAAAGCTGTTGTTGATGAAATGTGAGGGTAAAATGTGAGTGTTGAGTTGAGCTCATTCAGCAGCGACCAAGGTATTTCCTTTATACATTCAACTTTCAAGCTGGGCATTTTTTTTTCTCAATAAATCCTTAATTAAAAAATAACATTTGTAAAACAAACTACAGCATCCAGGAGGCAACGTTGTCGCCCAGCTCAGAGGATGCACAGCAGGGTCATTAACTCTACGCATGAATCATGGTTGTGATCTCAGCAGGCGACTCCGGTCGGGAATATTTATTTCCTGTCCAACCAGCCGTACGAGTGACCTCATCAGATGAATACTCCTTGCAGTTGCCGTAAGGTGTTCTTAAGGTGTTCGTAAAGGCGTCCTTCTAACCTCAGTGTTAAGAGAAACTCCCTCCACATGCCTTAATATATTGGAAGTGGGGGGAGTATTTCAAAAGTGGCATTTCCTGTTAGCTAGTTCCACCTTGTTCCTGATCTCTGTGATGTGAGGTGATGACAGCACCATCACAATACTGGGCAGGGTAAAAATGAATGAACACATACACGTGCATGCGCACACACACACACACACACACACAGCCATGTTTATGTTACTTGTCAAGACTTTTTGGTGAGTAAAAATGTATTCCCATTCAAAATCCTATTTTCCTAAAACCCTAAACCTAAGCTTAACCCCTAACCCTTAACCCCAAACCTTATTAAACCTCAAATAACATTTTTGACTTTTCAGAAATGTTCTTGTTTCCTATCGTGTCAGGATATTCTGGTCCTGACAAGATAGGGCAACAAGTCCACACACACACACACACCGAGAGGCTGTTGGCGTTTATGTCTTAGTATTTGCTGGAGAACATGTCACATCTGCTCCCACTACGCACTCTGGTGTCCATCCGGTGTCCTAACCTGCAGTTCTACCCCTCAGTCAGTTGTTATCCTAGCCTTTTGTCAGTTCTCAAGATCCTGTTGCCCTGCTGTGCTTGTTTCCCTGCCTTACTCTGTTTTGTCCTCTCGTTGCAGTACCGCTCTGTCTCTGGCTCCCGTACCACATCTCACCACCAACCACCTTGCTCTGGACTTCACTCACCCCCACCACCTTGGATTCCCCTCAGGACCAGTTTACCCTGTTCAACTCAGTCAAATACAACCTCACTCTACACTTTGGGTTTATCTGCAACTCATCTGAGCTACCCCGGTTCTGCACTCCATATCTCTCTGTGTACAATAAACATTTTGGTTCATTCATCCCTGCTTCTGCATCTGAGTCCGCTCTTGGGTTCCCCTGTGTTCGCTCCGCGTAACAGAACAGTGTAAAGGAACCTGGAATACTGTAAGACATTGTTACCTGCCAAAATACAATGTTGCTATTATTCAGGAAAATGGGTACTTTTCCTGTCTCAGTTAGCTCCCCATGGCTTAAGACCTCTTTAAACTCCATCCCAGGAAGCACACTTCTACTCACAATCTCTCCACATTATCTCCTCACACAGCACAGCAGCTCAGCTGTCTATTTTAAGGAACATCTTTGAGGCAGGATTTCAGCTGGGAGATGTATGCTATTTATTCACGTTTCTTCGTTTAGAAAAGGGCTTATCAGCAGCCAGCTGCACCACATCACTCAATGGCTCATTGAGAGTGCAGTGGATGGATGGATGGATGGATGAATGGTGTGCGTGCGTGTGTGTCTGTGTGCCTGTGAACCAGACTGAGAGACACAGTATGTGGCTGTGATTGAATTTGAATCTGCCACTTATTCTCGAGTGCTCTCTCCGAAGTCTGATTCAGGCTGTACTGCAATGCTAAATAAGGCAGTGACATTTCAAGCAACCTTCAATGCTGCTGACATTCCATTATGAGATATCAGAGAGCTTGTGTAGGATGAGAGAACCAGCCTACATGACAGACTGGTCAACACTGCACGAATCTAGGCAGTGATGCTGCTGGACCGGGGGTAAGATGATAAACACTGACAATGGAAAGTGTATTATTCAAGGTTTGCTCATGCCTCTTTGGAAGGTGCCCGGTTAGTAAGGGGAGGATTTTTTTGTCAAAGATCAGGGGTTTGCCAGCTCTGAGCTACAGGTCTTCCCTTAATTATTGTGTAACTAGGGTAAGGTCACATGGTTAGGAAAAACTCCTGGGCCTAGTTATGACTGGGTGATGATGGTAAATCCATGGGTTTCATGACAGATTACTAGTATGTCTATGTGCCAGCTGGCAGACTTCTGTGTCAGTCATCTGTGCTTACCTTGAACCTATGCTCCACTAAACCTTCATGTACAGTGGTGCATACATAAACATACAGTACAACATCTACACTCAGTCAATTAGTGTAATTCTGTTACCTATCGATAGATATAGCGCTGTCTGTAGCAATTTACCCAGTATCATCCCTGTGCACCTGCTTCAAAATGTCCGCTATCATCCTGTGCCAAAGAAATGGAAAATAGCTGCACTGAATGACTACCGACCCGTAGCACTCACTTCCGTCATCATGAAGTGCTTCGAGAGGGTAGTCAAACTTGGTCAAACTACACAGACACAGTGGTGAAATAAAGTGAAATAAAGCACGACAGCGACTCTTCAACCTCAGGAGGCTGAAGAAATTTGGCCTGTCCCCGAGGGCCCTCATAGTGTTCTACAGGAGCACCATCGAGAGCATACTGTTGGGCTGCATCACAGCTTGGTACGGCAACTCCACCGCCGCTGACCGCATTGCGCTACAGAGGGTGGTACCTGCTCTACCTGCTCCTCCTGTCCTCCTACTGCACCCCGAGACTCCCCCCTGCTGCTCCCCTTATGGACCCCCCCTGCACCTGCCTCTGCCCCCAATGGTCACGTATAATGTCATTGTTGTAAATATATATTATTATTGTTATTATTATTATTTATTGTTCATTCACTTCCCTTTGACCTGCACTGTTGGAGATTGAAGCTTAAGATTTTCACTGTACCCTGCATTTACATCTGCAACCCTGTGCATTTGAGTAATAAACTCTCTAAATCTCTACATCTAAATCTCTATATTTTAAATTGATGGGGCACTATAACCATATAGGGAGATGAATTGGTACTGCATTCCCCCCTCATGGGAGCAACAAATATAGCCTCTTACAAGGCATGCTTCAAAATATGTTAATGAGACAGAAACAACAATACCATGCACCCACTAGAGGTCAAAAGGTTATTGGTGCTCCAAAGATACGGTACAGTACTGTATTCTATGGAGTGGAATTATAGTACCTTTCAAAATAGAGCAATTTTCCCACAATGCACCACATTTACCATACTGTTTCCTACAATGCACCATAAAGTTTAATTTTTTTTTTTACTGTTGATAATACCTCAAATTACCATATACATGATCGTTTTCTGTTACAATGTATATGTAATAAATTGATCTGATTAACTTGAAATGATACATTGACAAATGTCATAATACTTCATCATAATAACAGCAAAACATCGTTACACAATAGCTCACCTGAAGGTAAGTCAGGACAAGAGGAATGTTTTTTGTTCCTTGTTCTATCATGTGAATTAAGACGAGGCAGGATTAATTGAACAGCTCTTGTAAATAAAATCGATTGACTCATAACAGAAATGACAGGTGATGTCCGATGTCAAGTAGCACATGCGGTTTACAATAACGTCTGGTCCATGTTGGTGCGTCCTTACAATTAGGATGTGAAAATCACAACTCGCTCTCCTCTTCTAGTAAATCCTGAGGTGCGCTAGAACTGGCAGATCTGTCCTGAAATAGAAAGATCCGCTCTCATTTCCGAGATGTGACGACTATCAGTCATTCTGTCCCATTTCGGAAAGAGAATGAATGGATAGCCCAACATGTGGTTCTTTGACAAAATGCAACATTCAACTAAATTAAATGACAACTGATACAATGACAGACTTTACATTCGCGGCTTCCCAATGCGTTTGGTTTATCTGGCGGTATTCAGCCTGTTATCTTCATACTGCGTACCGCAACATAGGCTAGGCTACACAGGCACCGTATTGCCAGCTTTTAGCATTCAGCGCTCTATGCCTGTGTCGCCAAGGCGTTACTTGCGGGCTTTCTGGGTTGGGACCAGGGGGCCGTTTTGAGGCGAGATGTTAAAGCGTCAATCAGCAGTTGAAACAACATCAAAGCACGCCCCGCCACTGTTAGCAAAAAAGTTGAGGGATGGGACTAGAGAATTGTGAACACTCTCAAATTCAGAGACAGCGCTATGGATGCAAGAACATTTTTCTAATGGGAAAATTTTGAGGCCATGCTGCCTGCTACATTGTTCTTGGAAAATACAGTTCCATTTATCTTAATTCAGGATAACAGGGGAAGTTATGAAAACTGTATCCTACCTCAATGGGTAACCTACAGAAAAGCCTTATATTATTAATTTTAGAAATGTAAATTGAAGGCTATTGCAGAGATTTATATTTATATTTTTGCCAATTTATAAGCTATGACATCTCCTATGGAAGGAGAGGAAGGAGAGGAGACTGAATGAGGAGAAAATGAAAGACAAGGAAACATACATGGACACCATGCTGGAGCTGGAAAAAAGACTGGAGAATGTAAGACAGAACCTGGAGGGGGGGCGTGATTGTGTGAAGAGGGCCTGAGATGTTCAAAGACAGAGCAGAAAGAGAGAGCAGATGAAGATTAGCGATTAGTGAGAAGCGAGCGGCAGGAGGAGAGGGAATTGATCTGCAGACTAATCAAGAAAACTAAACCGACTGGACAGGTACAGACACTCCACATAACAGATAGTTCACTCAAATGACCTTATATATATATGTACTGTTTCCTTAACTTAATAGTATTTTATGAGAGACTTAGATCCATATAACCTATACTGCGCATAGCCAGAGCCATATGAACAGAATAATACTACTATACAGCAGTGGAGGCGCCTCAGAAGAGGAAGGGGAGGACCATCCTCCTCAGTGAATTTCATAAAAATAAAAATAGTGAAACATTTAAAAAGTTATTCTTTTTAGATAAAACTACAATAAATATATTCACATTTCACCAAATAATTGATTAAAACACACTGTTTTGCAATGAAGATCTACAGTAGCCTCAGCAGCACTCTGTAGTGTAGCACCATGGTGTAGCTGGAGGACAGCTAGCTTCCATCCTCCTCTTGGTGCATTGACTTCTATACAAAAGCGAGGAAGCTCGTGGTTGTCATCCCCTTCCATAGACTTACACAGTAGTTACATGTATGAAAACTTATGCTGCAAATACAAATGTCCAAAATAACACTTTTTTACTGCAGTAATTTTGCAGTGTAACTGCAGTTACAGTGCAGTATAAATGCAGGTCACCTGCAGTACACTGAAGTTATTCTGCAATCTCTGCGCCCAAAATGTCATAGTCAACTGCAGATACTGCACTTTTACTGCAGCTTCAAAACTTTTTGTAAGGGCATGATTGTAGTGGTTTACTAACACGCTCGTTCTAGTAGCTATGTTGACTTGAAGTTAGCTGATATGGTGACAACGATGTAGGCTGTGTGTAACAGTTAGCGGTCATGATATGAAGGTTTGGCCTGGAAAGGTTTTTTCGGGCTAGTCACAGACAGCTGGTGTGTTTTGCACTGAAGTACACAAACAAAGGGAAAAGGTGAGAGGAGAGAGCCTAGATGCGAAAAGGAATTACCGAAAAATCAACGGGGCTCATGCTGCTTGTATGTGGCTGCTATGAAAGCGTTTTAATATGCCACAATTGATGTTGGCAAAATACCTACCTGCACTTTCAAACTGCAAAAGCTGCAGGACAGAGGGGTGGGTGTGTCTGTGTCCTCAACTGCAACTGGGTAGCCAAGTTGCACATTCGTTTAATGTGTTTTCCCTACCTTTTCCCCAATTGTTTGATATTATGCAGCTTGATAGCAAACGTCCTCGCCATGTGATTTATCATAATAGCAGGCAGCAGCGACCTAAATGATCAGACCGAAAACATGCGAAGAAATGTGGTCGGGTGAAATTATGAAGCGAGTAGACAGAGAAATACAGATTCACTCTATCCAATCAGAGCAGCAGGATCAACATACAGCCCGCCCTTCTCTTTACAGACAGGCAAACTAGCCAGTTGAGTTATTTAGACCACACATCAACGACTCAAAGACAGGAGTACAGCATGGTTTAGAAACTCTGTGACTGACTGGCATGACAAAGTTGCTTCCTGGCACCCGAAAATACGTCTTTTTCCGATCAACAAAATACTCGGATCATCATTGTATCCAGAAAATTGCCCATATCCGTTACTCGTTTTGTCCGACTACTTCGCACACCCCTATATGAAAGTGAACCCTGTTTGCGTGTGATCAGGGGAGTATTCCTTCCGCCAATTCTGTTGAAAAACATTTCTTAGCAGGAAGCAGAAAGAATGGGGATACATTAACTAGACAAGTCAGTTAAGAACAAATTCTTATTTACAATGGCGGCTTACCCCGGCCAAACCCTAACCTGAAAGACGCTGGGCCAATTGTGCACTGCCCTATGGGACTCCCAATCACCGACAGTCGTGATACAGTCTAGAATCGAACCAGGGTCTGTAGTGACACTTCTAGCACAGAGATGCAGTGCCTTAGATCGCTGAGCCACCCAGGAGCCCCAAAACATACCTGAATTTGTCCAATAGAAACTCTCGTTTGCAACTGTTGGACTAATGATTACACCCTAGATCAGCTAGATGTAGGCAATATTGTGAAACGCGGAATTCACTGTGTCAGTGTCTGTCACCTTGATTATTCAAATTTCTCTCCACCTTTGCACCTACGTTATAAACTTTCATTCATAGGCTAGGTTGTAGCAACCTCATGGTGGGTATAGGGAAAAGTCAAGGATCATGTAGTAGACTAAACCTATCAATGTTACATTGAGCTGGGGGAATGGATTATGAATGACAGTCATCCAATATGCTGTAATAATAATAAGGCCATGCTCCTAATAAAAATATTGTCCTCCCTCATCTTAAACGGAATTGACCGCCACTGCACAGATACCTCTATGGCCATAGCCACTATTTACTAACATTAGCTTGTATACATAACCAGAGCCACTATTCAGGTTACATTAAATGGACCACAGGTAGCATGATCTTGTTTGGATGGATTAACTACCTTAATTAAAGTGATGCTATTCTATAGAAGGGTTCACAATATAGTGTGATTGTGATTTTTCTTTACATCAACTGAACTTTTTATTTGCGCTGTCCCTTTAAGACCGGCACCTGTTCCACTGATGCTGATGCTGCTGATTCTAGGTTACTTTGGGTGAGGCTTGAGATTATCAGTTCAAAATCCTTCTCAAGTGTATACTTGAGCAATAAGACCCGAGGGGGTGTGGTATTTGGCCAATATACCATGGCTAAAGGTTGTTCTTTGGCAAGACGCAACGCAGAGTGCCTGGATACAGCCCTTAGCCGTGGTATATACCTCAAACCCCCGAGGTGCCTTATTGCAATTATAAACTGGTTACCAACGTAATTACAGCAGTAAAAATAAATGTTTTGTCATACCCGTGGTATATGGTCTGATATACCACAGCTGTCAGCCAATCAGCATTTGGGGCTCGAACCACCCAGTTTATAAAATAGACCAACACACTATCTAATATTCAATTATTATCCAATCTACTATATTGTCATATGTGTATGAATAGCATAAGTTCATATGGAGATATTGTAAAAGGCTGTTAGGTTTGACATTATTCATATATTTAATTTAATCAACAGGTTCAATTTCCTAATTTAAAATATATGATTGAGCGTATCTCAATTGGTTTGTAAGCATTGCTCTTATATACTGTACTTTCCCGTAATTTTTGTGGCCCTCAATCTAAATAATTACTTAATGGTGACCCCTGGTGGGTTAACAGTGAAACTAAAGATCCTCTACAGCAGGGCTGCCCAACCCTCTTCCTGGAGATCTACTGTCCTGTAGGTTTTCTGTCCAACCCTAATTTAGCGTATCTGACTCATCTAGTTAAGATCTTGTTGAGCAGCTAATTCGTAGAATCAGCTGTGTTAAATTAGGGTTGGACTGACGGTAGATCTCCAGGAAGAGGGTTGGACAGCCCTGCTCTACAGGCATCTCACAATTGAGTATTTGTCATTACAATGCGTGACAATGAGTTGGCATGACAGCACTTGTAAACAGATTGGCACTCATGCCACATGTCAGTTCAAAACATATGTTACACATACATTACACAATAGCTTGAGAAAAAGGGAAGAGGAAATACATTTCTTTCCTTGTCAGAAACTCCCCAGATAAGGAGTGGCTATCGGTTCAACATAAAAAGTAGTGTATGAAATGAGTACTGGACACTTCCAACTGAACCTGAATACATGATGAGTATGATCATGGCGTCTTTTCTCTCCGCAGCTCTGCTGTTGCTGGTTCCTGGAATCCTGACTGAAAGTAATGTAGAATATATTTATTTACTTTACCTCTTTGTAATGTCATCTCTATCACCTATACACTACAGTATAGTTGACATTGTAAATTACAATTACAACAGAGTCTTCCATTGAGTTGGTGGTGGTCAACAGCATCTCAAACACACCCAATAAGACCTACAGTACTGATGTCGCATTCAGAGGGATCCTTATCGGTGCCATGAGAAGACTGCAGGAGACCAGTGCAGGATTCAAGTTAGTAGATTATTCAGTTAAATTGGCTCATTGTTAGATGCTGTTTCGTTAGATTCTTGACAGTTGATGTGTCAGTGGTTTTATTTTATGTAGTCAGGTGTCATTGGTGAGCACTGTTGTTTTTGCAGTTTCACCTACACAGAGGACCCCAACTATGGTCCCTTCCTGGTGAGTGTGAATGGTGTGGCTGGGAACAATACTGAAAACACTTTCTGGGAGCTCCTGGTTCAGACTGGGGGGAATGGGACTACAATCAGTCCTGATGTGGGTGAGTAATGATGGAAAGCCTCCTCTCTCTCTCTCTCTCTCTCATTTTTTTGTGGTTTATTTGCTTAGGGACAAGTCACCCGATATAAATTAGGGAAAAAGCATGCATGTTATTTACAATGACATTCATAAAATATAACAACACCTCTGTCACACAAATGTTGCACATACTATACAATATAACTACTCACACACTGACCTATTTGGACATTATTTCTGCAGGTATTGGCTGTTACATCCCAGAACCAAATGACCGCATCATCCTAAGATTTACTGTGTTCACCTCGGGCTCGCATTCCGTGAGTGGCAACAGTTCCAATCCTGGGAACCTGACAGCAGGAAGTAATGGAGCATTTTTTTACTTCTAGAACATGTTTACCTCTTTGCAATGTCATCACCACGGTATTGACATTGTAGGCAACAATGTTTTTCAACAGAGACTTCCAGACTAGATTCCATTGAGTTGGTGGTAGTCAACAGCATCTCAAACACAACCAATAAGACCTACAGTACTGATGTCGCATTCAGAGGGGTCCTTATCGGTGCCATGAGGAGACTGCAGACCAATTCAGGATTCAAGTTAGTAGATTATTAGCTTCCATTGTGTCATTGTCAGATGCTGTAGATTGTTAGATGTGCGTTCAAATCATTACAGTTTGAGCAATTGTGTAGAACCTTTCAGTGACCATGAACAGACAATGCTATGTAGTGCAAGGTGTCATTCATTGCATGGCATGGAGTGATACTGCATTTTACACCTTGTTCACTGTCAAACATAATTGTGGTATTCTGGCATTTCACAATGGCTCAAATTAAAATAAATTCATTATTCGGTTGTTTTTGCAGTTTCACCTATACAGAGGACCCCAACTATGGCCCCTTCCTGGAGAGTGTGAATGGTGTGGCTGGGAACATTACTGAGAAAACTTACTGGGAGCTCCTGGTTCAGACTGGGGGGAATGGGACCACAATCAGACCTGATGTGGGTGAGTAGTGATGGAATGTCTTTTGGTCGGTCAATACGATCTGTCTGTCTTCATCTTTCTCTCTCTGCAAAGCTAGAGAAATACAGTAAGGGAAAAAAGCATGCAGGAGTTATTTTCAATCATTTACATTCATAAAATATAACAACTGTCACCAATGTTGCACATACTGTATAATTACTCACACATTGTCCTATTTGGATATTATTTCTGCAGGTATTGGCTGTTACATCCCGAAACAAAATGACCGCATCATCCTGAATTTTACAATGTTCACCACAAACTCCGCCAGTGGCAGTGGTACGAATCCTGGAGTGTTGTTGTTTTTGGTGTGTTTGTTTTTTGTTTTCTAATCTAAGCTTAACCCTTGCCTCAGTGACTACAATACATAACCCTAAAACACTAACTAACCCCATACCTTAGTCACTACCATACCACACCTTAAGTCACTAATTAACCCCATACCTAACCCTAAGTCATTTACTAACTCATTAGCAGGGAAGTTCACTTGCTTAATACATCTAAATCGGCAGATAAATATGTGGGTTTTTGTTGTTTTCTGTGATAGTGATTTTCAACCAGTGTAAAGTTTTTTCTGTGATCATGTTGGAACAGACAGTAGATCCTGATCAATACTGTTTTGGGATTTGAAAATGTGCCACAGTTTGTTTTACAATTTGTCATTCAATTAATAAAACATATTAATGAAATAATTCTCTCATTGTTTGAATTACCTTTAATTTCATGAAGCTTTACCCTGACATCATAGCAAATACGCTGCAAAGGCATGTGTTCCTTGTAGTGTTGGAAAAAGTATGCAATTGTCAAACTTGAGTAAAAGTAAGGATGCCTTAAAAGAAAATGACTCAAGTAAAAGTGAGTTACAGAGTAAAATACTACTTGAGTAAAAGTCTAAACGTATTTGGTTTTAAATATACTTAAGTATTAAAAGTGAAAGTAAAAGTAGAAATTATTTGAAATTATTAAGCAAACCAAACAGCACCATGTTCTTGTATTTTTACTTACAGATAACCTCGGGTACACTCCAAAACTCAGACATCATTTACAAACTAAGCATTTGTGTTTAGTGAGTCTGCCAGATCAGAGGCAGTATAGATGACCAGGGATGTTCTCTTGATAAGTGTATGAATTGGAACATTTTCCTGTCCTGCTAAGCATTCAAAATGTAAAGAGTACTTTTGGGGTGAGGAATGTATGGCATAACAAGTACATTATTTTCTTTAGGAATGTAGTGAAGTAAAAGTAAAAGTTGTCAAATATATGATTAGTACAGTAAAGTACAGATAACCCCAAAAACTACTTAAGTACTACTTTAAAGTATTTTTCCTTAAGTACTTTACACCACTGGTTCCTTGTTCTTTCTTGGTAAAGACTAAGAAGAATGAAGATGGAAGATGAGAATGAAGAAAATGAAAACACTTCTTTGAAGACTGTTAATAAACAAATGTTAAATGAAGAACTAGGAATCAAATAAATATATTTAATTAGACATACAATTAATGAAGGTAGTTAACTCCCTGAACCTGCCGAAAAGGTATATTTTCAGTTCAAGGTAATTAGGTTGTACTCATAGAACAATTAATATTTGTGTGCACGGAGACCAGAAAATATTGTGAGAATGGAGAACATTAATCTGAGATCTATGGGACAATCACTATCAACCTTTCTTGTTTTCAAAAATATTCACAGACATTATACTGCAATAGAAGCTCCATTGTTTTAGACCGGTTCCACTCTTACACAACAGAAGAGGGCACACGCACAGATCAGTAACAATATATACTTGCACTGTCAATAAAGGTGAAATTCAGCTAAATGTAAAATGGCTCCTAGTAGAAATGTGTGCAATGAAAACAAAATAAATAGGCCAAATCACTATTAAGTAATGTCAAACCAAATAATTGAGTTGATTTGAGTTAATTTCAGTTTATCTGATCATGACATGAAACATTTTTTTGCAAGCATGCCTCTATCACTTCCATAGGTTTTTAGCTAGCAGAGGCTGAAGTTTGTATTGTCAAAACCATGGATTACAGTTTCTCCTGGCCCATAGACTACTGTCAGGGTGAGGAACTGTAGTGGCTGTTGAATGGAGTAGACCAAGGCACAGCATGGTTAGTGCTCATCATAATATTTTAATGGAACACTTTAAACAAAACAAGAAACGACAGCCAAAACAGTTCTGTCAGGTAACAACACTAAACAGAAATGAACCACCCACAAAACCCAAAGGAAAACAGGCTACCTAAGTATGGCTCCCAATCAGCGACAACGATGTACAGCTGTCCCTGATTGAGAGCCATACCAGGCCAAAACAAAGAAATACAAAACATAGAAAAAGGGACATAGAATGCCCACCCTAGTCACACCCTGGCATGACAGGAACCATCTATGTAAAATACTGAACTTCCCCTTCAAATCTTCAGTCTCACAAACTAAAATAGTGACACAAGAAAATATTGTGGGAATAGAGATCCGAAATCTGATATCTTTCTAAAGATGAGTCAGAGACTATCGAACTTCCTTGTGTATCACGGGTTTACCGGCTTACTGTCAATGTCGGGAGGAATGTTCATTTGGACGTCAAACTGAGTAGTTGGGTGGATCAAGTTCACACAGTGAACTTGGCAATTAAACACACCAAACCTTTTTTAAAGTATGGAGATTGTGCCTGGGAGGTGCCCGGGAGGCCATCAGAGAGGCATGTACACGTGATGGACTTAATTGGTATAGAGAATCATGCACTCGTAGAAAAAAAGGTTCCAAAGGGGTTCTTCGGCTGTCCCCATAGGGTAACCTTTTTGGTTCCAGGTAAAACACTTTTGGGTTTCATGTAGAACCCTATGTGGAAAGAGTTCTGCATTGAACCCAAAAGGGTTCTACCTGGAACCAAAATGGTTCTACCTGGAACCAAAAGGGTTCTTCAAAGGGTTCTCGTATGGGGATAGCTGACGAACCCTTCTGCATAAAACCCAGAGAATCTCACTGCAAATAGACTGCCGATAGGTACTTATCACAGTGGGATGCCATTCCTTCTCATGCTGGAACAAAAGCAGTGCCTGCTGCGTGCCGACACAGTAGCAACAAACCTGCCGTTTCTACTAGTAGAATCGCAATGTTCGTCACTGGCAAACAACTTCACTTTGAGCCAATTAGAAAGCACAGACCCCCACATGGGGGAGCCAACAGGAGTGAGAAAAAAAAGAGGGCATTTTCTCCGTACATCCATGGTTAAATGTTATGATCTAGTCACACTTTATATGTGACACCTTTCAGGAAACTAGGTGTATGTCGAGCGTCCACGGGTTGTGTTAATGGCGCCGGAGGAGATGGCTGCCGTTTTACGGGCTCTTAACCAATTGTGCTATTGAGTGTGTTTTTACGTGTTATTTGTAACTTATTTTGTACATAATGTTTCTGCCACTGTCTCTTATGACCAAAAAGAGCTTCTGGATATCTCACCTCGTACTAGACAAAGTTTTTGTCTTTAACAAGTCGGACGCAAAGGATTTACTTCAGACACCCGACAAGGCCCACATCCCTATCATTCACATGAGAAAGAGATGGAGATATCGGGGACGTAGGTCGGGGTGCCTTGTAAGGATCTGATAGTGAGTGGGTAATCTGCCTCTACCAGTCCTATTAGCCAACGTACAATCATTGGATAATAAAATTGATGAACTACGAACACAAATATCCTACAAACGGGTCATTAAAAACTGTAATATCTTATGTTTCCCATAGTCGTGGCTGAATGACGACATGGTTAAAGTTCAACTGGCAAGATTTACGCTACATCGACAAGATAGAACCGCTGCCTCCGGTCAGAAAAGGGGTGGCGGTCTGTGCATATTTGTAAACAACAGCTGGTGCAGAAAATATAATATTAAGGAAGTCTTGAGGTTTTGCTCACCTGAGGTGGAGTTACTCATGATAAGTTGTAGACCCGACTATTTACCAAGGGTTTTCATCTATATTTTTCATAGCTGTCTATTAACCACCATAAACCGATGCTAGCACTAAGTCCGCACTCAATGAGCTGTTTAAAGCCATAAACAAACAGGAAAATGCTCATCCAGAGGCGGCGCTCCTAGTGGCTGGGGACTTAAATCCTTTTAACCTCCTTTCTACCAGCATGTTAAATGTGCAACCAGAGAGAAAAAAACTAGACCACCTGTACTCCACACAGAGAGATGCTTACAAAGCTCTCCCTTACCCTCCATTTAGCAAATCTGACCATAATTCTTTCCTCCTGATTCCTGCATACAAGCAAAAACTAAAGCAGGAAGCACCAGTGACTCGGTCAATAAAGAAGTGGTCAGATGACGCAGATGCTAAGCTACAGGACTGTTTTGCTAGCACAGACTGGAATATGTTCCGGGATTCTTCCCGATGGCATTGAGGACTACACCACATCAGTCACTGGCTTCATCAATAAGTGTATCGATGACGTCGTTCCCACAGTGACTGTATGTACATACCCCAATCAAAAGCCATGGATTACAGGCAACATCCTCACTGAGTTAAGGGTAGAGCTACTGCTTTCAAGTAGCGGGACTCTAGCGCGGATGCTTCTAAGAAATCACGCTATGCCCTCAGACAAACCATCAAACAGACAAAGCGTCAATACAGGACTAAAATTGAATCGTACTACACCGGCTCCAACGCTCGTTGGATGTGGTAGGACTGGCAAACTATCACAGACTACAAAGGGAAGCACATCCGCGAGCTGCCCAGTGACATGAGCCTACCAGATGAGCTAAATTATTTCTCTGCTCACTTCGAGGCAAGCAACACTGAAGCATGCATGAAAGCATCAGCTGTTCCGGATGACTGTGTGATCACTTTCTACGTAGCCGATGTGAGAAAAGACCATGAAACAGGTCAACATTCACAAGGCCGCAGGGCCAGACGGATTACCAGGACATGTACTCCGAGCATGTGCTGACGAACCTGCAAGTGTCTTCACTGACATTTTCAACCTGTCCCTGACTGAGTCTGTAATACCAACATGTTTCAAGCAGACCACCATAGTCCATGTGCCCAAGAACAGTAAGGTAACCTACCTAAATGACTACCGACCCATAGCACTCACGTCTGTAGCCATGAAGTGCTTTGAAAGGCTGTTCATGGCTCACATCAACACCATTATCCCATAAAACCTAGACTCACTCCAATTTTCATACTGCCCCAACAGATCCACAGATGATGTAGTCTCTATTGCACTCCACACTGCCCTTTCCCACCTGGACAAAAGGAACACCTATGTGAGAATGTTATTCATTGACTACAGCTCAGCGTTCAACACCATAGTGCCCTGAAAACTCATCACTAAGCTAAGGACCCTGGGACTGAACTATGCAACTGGATCCTGGACTTCCTGACGGGCCACCCCCAGATGGTAAAGGTAGGATACAACACATCTGCCACGCTGATCCTCAACACGGGGCGTGCTCAGTCCCCTCCTGTACTCCCTGTTCACCCATGACTGCATGGCCAGGCACGACTCCAACACCATCATTTGCCGACGACACAACAGTGATATGTCTAATCACCGACAACAACGAGACAGCATATAGGGAGGAGGCCATGTGGTGTCAGGATAACAACCTCTCCCTCAATGTGGTGAAGACAAAGGAGATGATTGTGGACACCCCATTCTCATCGACAGGGCTGTAGTGGAACAGGTGGAGAGCTTCAAGTTCCCTGGTGTCCACATCACCAACAAACTATCATGGTCCAAACACACCAAGACAGTCGTGAAGAGGGCACAACAAAGCCTATTCCCCCTCAGGAGACTGAAAAGATTTGGCATGGGTCCTCAGATTCTCAAAAAGTTCTACAGCTGCACCATCGAGAGCATCCTGACTGGTTGGATCACTGACTGGTATGGCAACTGCTCGGCCTCCGACAGCAAGGCACCTCAGTGGGTAGGGCGTACAGGCCAGTACATCACTGGGGCCAAGCTTCCTGCCATCCAGGACCTCTATACCAGGCGGTGTCAGTGGAAGGCCCTAAATATTGTCAAAGACTCCAGCCACCCTAGTCATAGACTGTTCTCTCTGCTCCCGCATGGCAAGCGGTACCTGAGTGCCAAGTCTAGGTCCAAAAGGCTTCTTAACAGCTTCTACCCCCAAGCCAAAAGACTCCTGAACAGCTAGTCAAATGGCTACGCAGACCATTTGCATTGTCCCCCCCCCCTCCCCCCTTTTACGATGCTGCTACTCTCTGGTTATTATCTATATATAGTGACTTTAACTCTACCGACATGTACATATTACCTCAATTACCTCAACTAACCTGTGGCACCTGTTAAATTACAAGCCTAGTGTCACATCTGCTCCTGCTCCGCCCTCTGGTGTTCATCCTGTGTCTTCTTGACCTGCAGTTACTCCCCCTGTACACACTCTCTCTCTCCCTCTCCTTCTCTGTGTGATTTTGTGGTTGGAGACAGGTGTGCTGGAGTCAGAGCAGATCCCTACCAGCTGCAACTATGTTCCTTAATCAAGACCTCTACAAAAACTCAGTCCTGCCACTTCCACTCTGCCAGATAGGAATCTTTGCTCAGTCAGTTCATGATTCTAGCCATTTATGATTATTCAAGATCCTGTTACTCTGCTGTGCCTGTTTCCCTGCCTGACACCGTTTATCTTCTCATTGCAGTTTACCTCTCTGGCTCCTGTCTCCCGTTCCACATCTCACCACCCAACTACCTTGCTCTGGATTTTACTCACCACCACTACCTTGGATTCCACTCAGAACCTGTTTACCCTGTTCTACTCAGCCAACTCCAACCTCAGTCTCCACATCTGTTTTTTCTGCAACTCATTCAAGCTACCCTGCACTCCATATCTCTCTGTGTAACAATACATATTTGGTTCATTCATCCTGTTTCCTCATCTGAGTCTGCTCTTGGGTTCCCCTGTGTCGCTCCTCTTAACACCTAGTTGGTTTAGTCATGGAAAAAGCCAGAAACCTTCCCGCTAGCCATGATTGGCTGAGATAATGAGTGGGATGGACATGCCAAGAGATGAGTTTGGATTGATCTGCCATGTAGCATGCTTCTGTCTATAACATGAGCTGGTCAGTATGTGTTGGTAATCCTTTCTAACGTGGTTCTGTCAGAATGCGCATTAGTTTCATGTTTTCCCTACCCTTGCCCCACTTGTTAGATACTATGCACATTGATAGCAAACATCCTTGCCATGTGATTTATCATAGAAACAGGCAGCAGCAACATAAATGATCAGACCGAAAACATGAGAGGAAATGTGATCGGGTGAAATTATGAAGCGAGTGGATGGAAAAATACAGCTTCACTCTATCCAATCAGAGCAGCAGGATCAAAGTACACCCCACCCTTCTCTTTACAGACAGGAAAACTAGCCAGTTGAGTTATTTAGACCGCACATCAACGACTCAAAGACAGTACAGTATGGTTTAGAAACTCTGTGACTGACTGGCATGACAAATATGTTTGCTGGCACCCGAAAAAAAGTTTTCTTCCGATCACAGATATTACAAAAAATACTTGGATCATCATCGTATCCAGAAAATTGGCCATATCCGTTACAATACTCGTTTTGTCCGACTACTCGGCACACCCCAATATGAAAGTGAGTTGTGTTTGCGTGTGATCAGGGGTGTATTCATTCCTCCAACTCTATTGAAAAACATTTCTTAGAAGGAAGCAAACGGAACGAAACGGGGATACACATACATTAATTTGTCCAATAGAAACTCTCCTTTGCAACTGTTGGATTAATGAGTACACCCTAGATAAGCTAGATGCAGGCAATATTGTGGAATCCGGTATTCACTTTGGGTGAAGCTTGAGGTTACTAGAGTTCAAATTCCTCCTCAAGTGTATACTTAAGCAGTAAGGTCTGACTGGGTGTGGTATATGGCCAAAGATTGTTCTTAGGCAAGACGCAACGTGGAGTGCCTGGATACAGCCCTTAGCCGTGCTATATTGACCATATACCACAAACCTCTGAGGTGCCTTATTGCTATTATAAACTGGTTACCAATGTCATTACAGCAGTAGAAATAAATGTTTTGGCAAACCCGTGGTATATAGTCTGATATACCACAGCTGTCAGCCAATCAGCATTCGGGGCCCGAACCACCCAGTTTAAAAAAAAGACCAACACACTATCTAATATTAAAGTATTATCCGATCTACTATATTGTCTTATTCCAAGATGGCATAACAGTCAGTCGTCCTTTGTCCTCGTCTTGTCGTGTCTCGTGTATATATATATATATATATATATATATATATATTTACATCTTTTATTCGCATATCTTTTTATATATATTTTTCTAAAAACTCAACTTCAAAACACTCTCCTGCAACCCGCCTCACCAATTTAAAAAAAAAGTATTATTTACCTCAAATCTGAAATCCACAACAGAAGCTAGCCAGAAGTTAGCCAGTTCACTAGCTAACGTTAGAATTCAGCTAACCATGGTTGGCGGTCATCAGCTATCCCTTAGCTCGAAAAGCTATCGCCAGTTTTGTACAACGTGACTCAGACCAGAGCATACCGGACCTATTTTCTCTCCATATCCCCGGATTTCTAACGCAAGCTCTGGACATTTACACCTGGATCTTGCAGCTAGCTAGCTGCTATCCGAGTGACTATTGGCTAACGTCGGTCCCGGAGCTAACATCAATTATTCCGGAGCTAGCCAGCTGAAGAGTTCCATCAGCCACTCCTGGGCTACAATCACCTATCCGGACCCGTTTTACTGCCGATGCGGTCTACCAACGTTATCTGCCCAAGGGAGTTATCCAACTGGCCCCTCCGTCGCGACATAACCTTAACGCCCATCTGCGGCCAGATAATTGTTTGCTGTCTTATTGGCTGCTATCTGAATAGGTCTACCGGCCAATTTTCTTGGGCCACTTTAACTATAACTATAACTATTTTTCCCAATTGGATTGGTCCCCTCTACCACACGGAACCCCACTACCGACGGAAACGCACGAGGTGGCTAAAAACAGACCATCTTCTGCCAACTTGCTACCCATGGCCCGGCTAGCTGTCTGAATCGCCGTGACCGCAACTGACCTCACTACTCACTGGACCCTTTGTATCACTTGGCTAAGCATACCTCTCCTTAATGTCAATATGCCTGGTCCATTGCTGTTCTGGTTAGTGTTTATTGGCTTATTTCACTGTAGAGCCTCTAGCCCTGCTCATTATATCTTATCCAACCTCTCAGTTCCACCACCAACACATGCGATGACATCACCTGGTTTCAATGATGTTTCTAGAGACAATATCTCTCTCATCATCACTCAATGCCTAGGTTTACCTCCACTGTATTCACATCCTACCATACCTTTGTCTGTACATTATACCTTGAAGCTATTTTATCGCCCCCAGAAACCTGCTCCTTTTACTCTCTGTTCCGGATGTCCTAGACAACCAATTCTCATAGCTTTTAGCCGTACCCTTATCCTACTCCTCCTCTGTTCCTCTGGCGATGTAGAGGTGAATCCAGGCCCTGCAGTGCCTAGCTCCACTCCTATTCCCCAGACGCTCTCTTTTGATGACTTCTGTAAACGTAATACCCTTGGTTTCATGCATGTTAACATTAGAAGCCTCCTCCCTAAGTTTGTTTTATTCACTGCTTTAGCACATTCTGCCAACCTGGATGTCCTAGCCGTGTCTGAATCCTGGCTTAGGAAGACCACCAAAAACTCTGAAATCTCCATCCCTAACTACAACATTTTCAGACAAGATAGAATGGCCAAAGGGGGCGGTGTTGCAATCTACTGCAGAGATAGCCTGCACAGTTCTGTCCTACTATCCAGGTCTGTACCCAAACAATTTGAAATTCTACTTTTAAAAATCCACCTCTCTAAAAACAAGTCTCTCACCGTTGCCACCTGCTATAGACCACCCTCTGCCCCCAGCTGTGCTCTGGACACCATATGTGAACTGATTGCCCCCCATCTATCTTCAGAGCTCGTGCTGCTAGGTGACCTAAACTGGGACATGCTTAACACCCCAGACATCCTACAATCTAAGCTTGATGCCCTCAATCTCACACAAATTATCAATGAACCTACCAGGTACCACCCCAAAGCCGTAAACACGGGCACCCTCATAGATATCATCCTAACCAACTTGCCCTCTAAATAAGGATATTGACTTCATCCCTTCAGTAGAGGATGCCTGGTTATTTTTTTAAAATGCCTTCCTCACCATCTTAAAAAAGCATGCCCCATTCATGAAATTTAGAACCAGGAACAGATATAGCCCTAGGTTCTCTCTAGACCTGACTGCCCTTAACCAACACAAAAACATCCTGTGGCGTTCTGCATTAGCATCGAACAACCCCCGTGATATGCAACCTTTCAGGGAAGTTAGAAACCAATATACACAGGCAGTTAGAAAAGCCAAGGCTAGCTATTTCAAGCAGAAATGTACTTCAATCAGACTGCATCCAGTTTATTGAGTAGGGTATTGGAGGCTATTTTGTAAATTACATCGTCGAGGATCGGCAGTATGGTCAGTTTTACGAGGGTATGTTTGGCAGCATGAGTGAAGGATGCTTTTTGCGAAATAGGAAGCCAATTCTAGATTTCACTTTGGATTGGAGATGTTTGATGTGAGTCTGGAAAGAGAGTTTACAGTCTAACCAGACACCTAGGTATTTGTAGTTGTCCACATATTCTAAGTCAGAACCGTCCAGAGTAGTGATGCTGGACGGGCGGGCAGGTGCAGGCAGCGATCGATTGAAGAGCATGCATTTAGTTTTACTTGTATTTCAGAGCAGTTGGAGGCTACGGAAGGAGAGTTGTATGGCATTGAAGCTCGTCTGGAGGGTTGTTAACACAGTGTCCAAAGAAGGGCCAGAAGTATACAGAATGGTGTCGTCTGCGTAGAGGTGGATCAGAGACTCACCAGCAGCAAGAGCGACATCATTGATGTATACAGAGAAAAGAGTTGGCCCAAGAATTGAACCCTGTGGCACCCCCATAGAGACTACCAGAGGTCCGGACAACAGGCCATCCGATTTGACACATTAAACTCTATCAGAGAAGTAGTTGGTGAACCAGTCGAGGCAATCATTTGAGAAACCAAGGCTATTGAGTCTGCCGATGAGGATGTGGTGATTGACAGAGTCGAAGCCTTGGCCAGGTCAATGAATACGGCAGCACACTACTGTTTCTTATCGATGGTGGTTACGATATCGTTTAGGACCTTGAGCGCAGCTGAGGTGCACCCATGACCAGCTCTGAAACCAGATTGCATAGCGGAGAAGGTGCGGTGGGATTCGAAATGGTCGGTAATCTGTTTGTTGACTTGGCTTTCGAAGACTTTAGAAAGGCATGGTAGGATAGATATAGGTCTGTAGCAGTTTGGGTCAAGAGTGTCCCCCCCTTTGAAGAGGGGGATGACCGCAGCTGCTTTCCAATCTTTGGGAATCTCAGACGACACGAAAGAGAGGTTGAACAGGCTAGTAATAGGGGTTGCAACAATTTCGGCAGATCATTTTAGAAAGAAAGGGTCCAGATTGTCTAGCCCGGCTGATTTGTAGGGGTCCAGATTTTGCAGCTCTTTCAGAACATCAGCTGACTGGATTTGGGAGAAGGAGAAATGGGGAAGGCTTGGGCGAGTAGCTTTGGGGGGTGCAGTGCTGATGACCGCGGTAGGGGTAGCCAGGTGGAAAGCATGGCCAGCAGTAGTAAAATGCTTATTGAAATTCTCAATTATAGTGGATCTATCGGTGGTGACAAAGTTTCCTATCCTCAGTGCAGTGGGCAGCTGGGAGGAGGGGTTCTTATTCTTGATGGCCTTTACAGTGTCCCAGAACTTTTTTGTGTTTGTGTTGCAGGAAGCAAATTTCTGCTTGAAAAAGCTAGCCTTGGCTTTTCTAACTACCTATGTATATTGGTTTCTAACTTCCCTGAAAAGTTGCATATCACGGGGGCTGTTCGATGCTAATGCAGAACGTCACAGGATGTTTTTGTGTTTGTTAAGGGCAGTCAGGTCTGGAGAGAACCAAGGGCTATATCTGTTCCTGGTTCTAAATTTCATGAATGGGGCATGCTTATTTAAGATGGTGAGGAAGGCATTTAAAAAAAATAACCAGGCATCCTCTACTGACGGGATGAGGTCAATATCCTTCCAGGATACCCGGGCCAGGTCGATTTGAAAGGCTTGCTCGCTGAACTGTTTCAGGGAGCGTTTGACAGTGATGAGTGGAGGTCGTTTGACCGCTGACCCATTACGGATGCAGGCAATGAGGCAGTGATCACTGAGATCTTGGTTGAAAACAGCAGAGGTGTATTTAGAGGGCAAGTTGGTTTGGATGATATCTATGAAGGTGCCCGTGTTTACGGCTTTGGGGTGGTACCTGGTAGGTTAATTGATCATTTGTGTGAGATTGAGGGCATCAAGCTTAGATTGTAGGATGTCTGGGGTGTTAAGCATGTCCCAGTGTAGGTCACCTAGCAGCACGAGCTCTGAAGATAGATGGGGGGCAATCAGTTCACATATGGTGTCCAGAGCACAGCTGGGGAGAGCACAACTTACATTCATAAAATATAACAACTCCTCTGTCACACACATTTTGCACATACTGTACAGTTTAACTACACACACATTGACCTATTTGGACATTATTTCTGCAGGTATTGGCTGTTACATCCCAGAACCAAATGATAGCATCAGCCTGAGTTTTATTATGTTCATCCTGGGCTCGCACTCCGTGAGTGGCGACGGTCAGAATTCTGGGAACCTGACAGAAGTACGTAATTAATTTAGTTGAATCAAGTACAGGCTTAACTAAATGACAACAGAGACAGAATGCAATATTGACAAATAAATACTCCCTTAGATTCATGCCAATTGTTTGAAAGAAAGGAAAGTGATTACTGTACGAGTGAGCCCATAGGTTAATCTGCAACCGTGGCGGAATTGCCTTAGTGTGCCATGCTCGTAGGCTAAAGTTAATAGGTGAATGACATTCAGCACACTTGCTAATAGGAAAGGAGGAAGAGAGACGTGAAGCTAAGCTGATGAGTTAACATTAGACACTACCAAAGATACCTGCTATGCTAATGAGGTAACATTATAAAGACTACCCTGTGAATACTTGCTATGCTGATGAGGTAATGTTATAGATACTACCTGCTATGCTGATGAGTGAGAGAAAGCGATGTGAGCTATGAGTTCACTAGATTCATGAAAAGTGACGATCCATTCAGACCATCCTTACTGATTGAACTTTGTAACTACAAAACATTTTTACCTCTTTGCAAAGTCATCACCACAGTATTGACATTGTAGGCAACATTGTTTTCAGCAGAGTATTCCAGACTAGATTCCATTAAGCTGGTGGTAGTTAACAGAATCAAGTTAGTAGATTATAAGCTTCCATAGTGTCAAATCAAATTTTATTGGTTACAAACACATGGTTAGCAGATGGTATTGCGAGTGTAATGAACTTTTTGTGCTTCTAGTTACGACAGCGCAGTAATATCTAACAGTAATCTAACAATTCCACAACAACTACCTAATACACACAAATTTAATAAAGGGATGGAATAAGAATATGTACATATAAATATATGGATGAGTGATGACCGAGCGGCAAAGGCAAGATGCAATAGATGGTATAAAATACAGTATATGAGATGATTAATGAAAGATATGTAAACATTATTAAAGTGGCATTATTGATTAGTGATCAATTTATTGAAGTGGCCAATGATTTCAAGTCTGCATGTAGGCAGCAGCCTCTCTGTTTTAGTGATGGCTGTTTAACAGTCTGATGGCCTTGAGATAGAAGCAATTTTTCAGTCTCTCGGGCCCCGCTTTGATGCACCTGTACTGAACTCGCCTTCTGGATGGTAGCGGGGTGAACAGGCAGTGGCTCGGGTGGTTGTTGTCCTTGATGATCTTTTTGGCCTTCCTGTGACATTGGCTGCTGTAGGTGTCCTGGAGGGCAGAGAGTTTGCCCCCAGTGATGCGGTTGTGGGCCTTTGCGGTTGTGGGCGGTGCAGTTGCCGTACCAGGCGGTGATACAGGCGGTGATCTAGGGAGTTTTTCCTAGCCACCGTGCTTCTACACCTGCATTGCCTGCTGTTTGTGGTTTTAGGCTGGGTTTCTGTACAGCACTTTGTGACATCAGCTGATGTAAGAAGGGCTTTATAAATACATTTGATTGATTGATTGATTGATTGATTGATTGATTGATTGATTGATTGATTGACAGCCCAACAGGATGCTCTCAATTGTGCATCTATAAAAGTTTGTGAGGGCTTTAGGTGACAAGACAAATTTCTTCAGCCTCCTGAGGTTGAAGAGGCTTAGTTGCGCCTTCTTCACCACACTGTCCGTGTGGGTGGACCATTTCAGTTTGTTAGTGATGTGTACGCCGAGGAACTTAAAGCTTCCCACCTACTCCACTGCTGTCCCATTTATGTGGATAGGGTGGTGCTCCCTCTGCTGTTTCCTGAGGGCACACTCCGAGTGCCCTCACCTCCTCTCTGTAGGCTGTCTCGTCGTTGTTGGTAATCAAGCCCACTACTGTTGTGTCATCTGCAAACTTGATGATTGAGTTGGAGGCGTGCATGGCCACGCAGTCACGGGTGAACAGGGAGTATAGGAAGGGGCTGAGCACGCACCCTTGTGGGGCCCCAGCTTTGAGGAGCAGTGAAGTGGAGATGTTGTTTCCTACCTTCACCACCTGGGGGCGGCCCGTCAGGAAGTCCAGGACCCAATTGCGCAGGTCGTGGTTGAGACCCAGGGCCTCAAGCTTAATGATGAGCTTGGAGGGTACTATGCTGTTGAATGCTGAGCTGTAGTCAATGAACAGCATTCTTACATAGATATTCCTCTTGTCCAGATGGGATAGGGCAGTGTGCAGTGTGATGGCGATTGCATCGTCTATGAACCTATTGGGGCAGTATGCAAATTGAAATTGGGTCTGACAGAAGTGAGTGCTACGGGGTGATAGTCATTTTGTCATTGTCAGATGCTGAAGATCATTAGATGTGTGTTGAAATCATTAAAGTTTGTGCAATTGTCTTGTGTAGAACCGTTCAGTGACCATGTACAGACAATGTTATGTAGTGCAAGGTGTCATTCATTGCATGGCATGGAGTGATACTGCATTTTGCACCTTCTTCACTGTCAAAAATAATTGTGGTATTCTGGCATTCTGGCATTTCTGTTGTTTTTGCAGTTTCACCTATACAGAGGCCCCTACCTGGTGAGTGTGAATGGTGTGGCTGGGAACAATACTGAGAAAACTTTCTGGGAGATCCTTGTATAGACTGCGAGGAATGGGACCACAATCAGACCTGATGTGGGTGAGTAGTGATGTAATGTCTTTCGGTCAAAGTGAGGAAAATATCTATTTTCAATAATTTACATTCACAAAATATAACAACAACTGTCACACACATTTTGCACATACTGTATAACTATTCACATCATTTGGACATTATTTTCACAGGTACTGGTTGTTACATCCCAGAACGAAATGACCACATCATCCTGAGATTTACAAGGTACACCCCAAACTTGCAATACGCGAGTGGCAGCGATATGAATCCTGGCTTGTTGTTGTTTTTGTTGTGTTAGTTTTTTTGTATTATTTATCTAGGCCTAACCCTTGCCTCAGTGACTGCCATACCAAGTCACTAACTAACAGCTACAGTGAGGGGAAAAAGTATTTGATCCCCTGCTGATTTTGTACATTTGCCCACTGACAAAGAAATGATCAGTCTATAATTTTAATAGTAGGTATATTTGAACAGTGAGAGACAGAATAACAACAAAAAAATCCAGAAAAATGCATGTCAAAAATGTTATAAAATGATTTGCATTTTAATGAGGGAAATAAGTATTTGACCCCTCTGCAAAACATGACTTAGTACTTGGTGGCAAAACCCTTGTTGGCAATCACAGAGGTCAGACGTTTCTTGTAGTTGGCTACCAGGTTTGCACACATCTCAGGAGGGATTTTGTCCCACTCCTCTTTGCAGATCTTCTCCAAGTCATTAAGGTTTCGAGGCTGACGTTTGGCAACTCGAACCTTCAGCTCCTTCCACAGATTTTCTATGGGATTAAGGTCTGGAGACTGGCTAGGCTGCTCCAGGACCTTAATGTCCTTCTTCTTGAGCCACTCCTTTATTGCCTTGGCCGTGTGTTTTGGGTCATTGTCATGCTGGAATACCCATCCACGACCCATTTTCAATGCCCTGGCTGAGGGAAGGAGGTTCTCACCCAAGATTTGACAGTACATGGCCCCGTCCATCGTCCCTTTGATGCGGTGAAGTTGTCCTGTCCCCTTAGCAGAAAAACACCCTCAAAGCATAATGTTTCCACCTCCATGTTTGACGGTGGAGATGGTGTTCTTGGGGTCATAGGCAGCATTCCTCCTCCTCCAAACACGGCGAGTTGAGTTGACGTCAAAGAGCTCCATTTTGGTCTCATCTGACCACAACACTTTCACATGTTGTCCTCTGAGTCATTCAGATGTTCATTGGCAAACTTCAGACGGGCATGTATATGTATTCTTGAGCAGGGGGACCTTGCGGGCGCTGCAAGATTTCAGTCCTTCACGGCGTAGTGTGTTACCAATTGTTTTCTTGGTGACTATGGTCCCAGCTGCCTTGAGATCATTGACAAGATCCTCCCGTGTAGTTCCGGGCTGATTCCTCACCGTTCTCATGATCATTGCAACTCCACGAGGTGAGATGTTGCATGGAGCTCCAGGCCGAGGGAGATTGACAGTTCTTTCGTGTTTCTTCCATTTGCGAATAATCGCACCAAATGTTGTCACCTTCTCATTAAGCTGCTTGGCGATGGTTTTGTAGCCCATTCCAGCCTTGTGTAGGTCTACAATCTTGTCCCTGACATCCTTGGAGAGCTCTTTGGTCTTGGCCATGGTGGAGAGTTTGGAATCTGATTGATTGATTGCTTCTGTGGACAGGTGTCTTTTTTACAGGTAACAAGCTGCGGTTAGGAGCACTCCGTTTAAGATTGTGCTCCTAATCTCAGCTCGTTACCTGTATAAAAGACACCTGGTAGCCAGAAATCTTTCTGATTGAGAGGGGGTCAAATACTTATTTCCCTCATTAAAATGCAAATCATTTTTGACATGCGTTTTTCTGGATTTTTTTGTTGTTATTCTGTCTCTCACTTTTCAAATAAGCCTACCATTAAAATTATAGACTGATCCTTTCTTTGTCATAGGGCAAACGTACAAAATCAGCAGGGGATCAAATACTTTTTTTCCCCCACTGTAAATTGCTAGCAGGGAGTTCCTCTCGCTTAATACATGTAAACATTGGTTTTGGCTGGTTTCTGTGACAGTGATTTTCAACCAGTGTAAAAGTTATTTAGTGTGATCATGTTGGAAGACACAGTAGCTCCTGATAAATACAGTTTTGTGATTTGAAAATGTGCCACAGTTTGTGCTACAATTTATGCTATTCAACAGCAAAAAACATATGAATTAAATAATTCTCTCATTGTTTGAATTACACATTACATCCAGGCTGTATCACAACCGGCCGTGGTTGGGTGTCCCGTAGGGCGGCGCACAATTGTCCCAGCATCGTCCGGGTTTGGCCGGTGTAGGCCGTCACTGTAAATACGAATTTGTTCTTAACTGACTTGCCTAGTTAAATTAAGGTTAAATAAATTAAATATTAAAATATAAAACATTTCATTTTATGTTGAAGGTTTACCCGGACATCATAGTAAATACACTGCAAAGGAATGGGCTCCTTGTTCTTTCTTGCTAAAGAGTAAGAAGAATGAAGATTGAAGATGAGGATGAAGAAAATGAAAACACCTCTTTGAAGACAGTTAAACAAATGTGGAACTGCTAGAAATAACAGCGTAACTTACGTTGCTAGCTACCATGACAAAGACCAAAGCCGGCGGGAGTACCGTTGAGGACAGTGGTGTCTCTCTATCACAGGTGAAGCATCTTTTAAACGAACAAAAAGAGTTCTACAAGCAGTTGTTTTGTCCAAATACTGGTGGTTTCAACTAATAAAATAATGGACGACATGACCAGAGAGGTCCAGGACCTGAAGGACAGCTTACAGTTCTCCCACGGTCAGCTTGATGAGTTGAAACAGGAGAATGGCAAGATTACAGCAATCTGTAAGTCATTGAAAGAGGACATCAGTTCTGTGTGTGAATCCATGATAACAATGACAAATAAATAATCTCAAGGGATAATCAAGGTGGAATAATGGTTGTGAATGGAATTGCAGAATCTCCATGAGACCTGGACAGAGTCTGAGGACAAAGTGAGGGAAATGATCTCTGAGAAATTGAAGATGGACCACAGGAAGATTGAGGTAGAGCGTGCCCACTGGACTGAAAAACCCACCACTGGCCCAGGTGACAAGCCCAGGTCAATAGTGGTCAAGTTCCTGAGGTTCAAGGACAAGGTAGCTGTTCTGGAAAGAGCCAAGAACTTGAAAGGAAAGTATATCTTCCTCAACGAGGACTATCCGGAAGCTGTGTGCCAGAAGAGGAAAGAATCCCAGTCATGAAAGCTGCCAGAGTGTGTGGGGACATTGTTTACATCCGCTATGACAGGCTCATTGTCCACCCTCTGTCACGTTCTGACCAGTAAAGGGGTTATTTGCTATTGTAGTTTGGTCAGGATGTGGCAGGGGGGTATTTGTTTTATGTGTTTATATAGAGGGGTGTTTGGTTAGTGTTTTCCGGGGCTTTTGGGCTATGTTCTATGTTAGTATATTTCTATGTTCTAGTCTAGTCTTTTTAGTTCTATGTTTAGTTTATTGATTTGGCCTTCAATTGGAGACAGCGGTTCCTCGTTGCCTCTGATTGAAGGTCCTATATAGAGGGGTGTGTTTTGTTTGGGTTTTGTGGGAAGTTGTGATTGCATAGCTGTGTTTAGCCTGTAATCCTGTTCGTTCGTACGTTTTCTTGTTTTTGTTTTCTTAAGTGTTCAAAATAAATATATACAGTGCCTTGCGAAAGTATTCGGCCCCCTTTAACTTTTCGACCTTTTGCCACATTTCAGGCTTCAAACATAAAGATATAAAACTGTAATTTTTTGTCAAGAATCAACAACAAGTGGGACACAATTATGAAGTGGAACGAAATTTATTGGATATTTCAAACTTTTTTTACATTAAAAAACTGAAAAATTGTCCGTGCAAAATTATCCAGCCCCTTTACTTTCAGTGCAGCAAACTCTCTCCAGAAGTTCAGTGAGGATCTCTGAATGATCCAATGTTGACCTAAATGACTAATGATGATAAATAGAATCCACCTGTGTGTAATCAAGTCTCCGTAAAAATGCACCTGCTCTGTGATAGTCTCAGAGGTCCGTTTAAAGCGCAGAGAGCATCATGAAGAACAAGGAACACACCAGGCAGGTCCGAGATACTGTTGTGGAGAAGTTTAAAGCCGGATTTGGATACAAAAAGATTTCCCAAGCTTTAAACATCCCAAGGAGCACTGTGCAAGCGATAATATTGAAATGGAAGGAGAATCAGACCACTGCAAATCTACGAAGACCCGGCCGTCCCTCTAAACTTTCAGCTCATACAAGGAGAAGACTGATCAGAGATGCAGCCAAGAGGCCCATGATCACTCTGGATGAACTGCAGAGATCTACAGCTGAGGTGGGAGACTCTGTCCATATGACAACAATCAGTCGTATACTGCACAAATCTGGCCTTTATGGAAGAGTGGCAAGAAGAAAGCCATTTCTTAAAGATATCCATAAAAAGTGTTGTTTAAAGTTTGCCACTAGCCACCTGGGAGACACACCAAAAATGTGGAAGACGGTGCTTTGGTCAGATGAAACCAAAATCGAACTTTTTGGCAACAATGCAAAATGTTATGTTTGGCGTAAAAGCAACACAGCTCATCACCCTGAACACACCATCCCCACTGTCAAACATGGTGGTGGCAGCATCATGGTTTGGGCCTGCTTTTCTTCAGCAGGGGCAGGGAAGATGGCTAAAATTGATGGGAAGATGGATGGAGCCAAATACAGGACCATTCTGGAAGAAAACCTGATGGAGTCTGCAAAAGACCTGAGACTGGGACGGAGATTTGTCTTCCAACAAGACAATGATCCAAAACATAAAGCAAAATCTACAATGGAATGGTTCACAAATAAACATATCCAGGTGTTAGAATGGCCAAGTCAAAGTCCAGACCTGAATCCAATCGAGAATCTGTGGAAAGAACTGAAAACTGCTGTTCACAAACGCTCTCCATCCAACCTCACTGAGCTCGAGCTGTTTTGCAAGGAGGAATGGGCAAAAATTTCAGTCTCTCGATGTGCAAAACTGATAAGAGACATACCCCAAGCGACTTACAGCTGTAATCGCAGCAAAAGGTGGCACTACAAAGTATTAACTTAAGGGGGCTGAATAATTTTGCACGCCCAATTTTTCAGTTTTTTATTTGTTAAAAAAGTTTGAAATATCCAATAAATTTCGTTCCACTTCATGATTGTGTCCCACTTGTTGTTGATTCTTCACAAAAAATTACAGTTTTATATTTTTATGTTTGAAGCCTGAAATGTGGCAAAAGGTCGAAAAGTTCAAGGGGGCCGAATACTTTCGCAAGGCACTGTAATGAGCACTCAACCCGCTGCGCTTTGGTCCACTTACTACGACGACCATTACAGAACTTCCCACCACAAACGGACCAAGCAGCGGGGAAAGGAGCAGCAGGTGGACTATCGGGAGTTTTGGACTTGGGAGGAGATATTAGCCGGAGAGGGACCATGGAGAGAGGCTGAAGAGGACCGGGAACGCTACAGGGGAACACGGCTGGCAAGGAAGCCGGAGAGGCAGCCCCAATCATTTTTTGGGGGGGGGGGGGCACACGGGTAGTTTGGCTGGGCCAAGGGTAAGCCCTAAGCCAACTCCCCGTGCTTATTATGGGGAGCGTGTGGTGAAGAGAGTGCCGGTGTATGCGGAAGTGCGCACGATCTCGCCCATGCGCACGCACAGCCCGGTGCGAGTGATCCCAGCCCCTCGCAAGTGCCGTGCTAGAGTGGGCATCCAGCCTGGAATGAGGATGCCTGCGCAGCGCATCTGGCCACCAGTGCGCCTCCTAGGCCCAGGCTATCCTACGCCTGCTCTACGCACGGCAACCATCAGGCCTCTGCACAGCCCAGTTCGCCCTGTGCCAGCACTCCGCTCGTACAGGGCTTCTATGACCATCCAGCCCGGACGGGTTGTGCAGGAGGTGCGCTCCAGACCTCCAGTGCTTACCCATGGTCCAGTGTATCCTGTTCCCGCTCCTCACACTAGCCCTGAGGTGCGTGTTTCCAGTCTGGCACATCCAAAGCCAGCACCACGCACCAGGCTTCAGTGCGTCAGCCCAGTCCAACTCGTCCTGTTCCTGCTCCCCGCACTAGCCTTGGGGTGCGTGTATCCAGTCTGGCATCTCCAGTACCAGCCCCAGGCACCAGGCCTCCAGTGCGTCAGCCCAGTCCAACTCGTCCTGTTCCTGCCCCTCGCACTAGCTTTGGGGTGCATGTCTCCAGTCTGGTAACTCCACTACCAGCCCCACGCATCAGGCTTTCAGTGCGCAGTCTCCGTCCAGAGCTTCCGACAACAGTACCCCGTCCAGAGCTTCCGACGACTGTACCCCGTCCAGAGCTTCCGGCAACAGTGCCCCGTCCAGAGTGTCCGGAAACAGTGCCCCGTCCAGAGTGTCCGGAAACAGTGCCCCGTCCAGAGTGTCCGGAAACAGTGCCCCGTCCAGAGTGTCCGACAACAGTGCCCCGTCCAGAGTGTCTAGCGACAGTGCCCCATCTAGAGATGGCCCACAGTCCGGAACCAAGAGAGACGGCCCACAGTCCGGAACCGAGTGAGACGGCCCACAGTCCGGAACCGAGTGAGACGGCCTACAGTCCGGAACCGAGTGAGACGGCCTACAGTCCGAAACCGAGTGAGTCGCCCTACAGTCCGGAATCGGCGCAGCCAGAGTCGCCCTACAGTCCAGAGATCCCAGAGTCGCCCTACAGTGCTAAACTCCCAGAATCGTCCGTCTGCCCGAGGTCTACAGTGAAGTGCTTCAGCCCGAGGTCTACAGCGATGCACTTCAGCCAGAGGCATTCAGCGGGGGTGGACAGGTTAGGTGGGGGACTAAGGCCAGAGCCTGAGCCACCTCCACAGTAGGACGATTGGGGAGGGGGGGTGTAGCACGGGAACCGTCGGTGACGGCAGCCACCCTCCCTTCCCTCCCTTTAGTTTGGGGGGTTTATTTTGTATTTTGTGTGAGGTGCATCCGGGGTCTGCACCTTTGAGGGGAGGTACTGTCACGTTCTGACCAGTAAAGGGGTTATTTGTTATTGTAGTTTGGTCAGGATGTGGCAGGGGGGTATTTGTTTTATGTGGTTCGGGGTGTGTGTTTATGTACAGGGGTGTTTGGTTAGTGTTTTCCGGGGTTTTTGGGCTATGTTCTATGTTAGTATATTTCTATGTTCTAGTCTAGTCTTTTTAGTTCTATGTTTAGTTTATTGATTTGACCTTCAATTGGAGGCAGCGGTTCCTCATTGCCTCTGATTGAAGGTCCTATATAGAGGGGGGTGTTTTGTTTGGGTTTTGTGGGAAGTTGTGATTGCATAGCTGTGTTTAGCCTGTAATCCTGTTCGTTCGTACGTTTTCTTGTTTTTGTTTTCTTAAGTGTTCAAAATAAATATATAATGAGCACTCAACCCGCTGCGCTTTGGTCCACTTACTACGACGACCGTTACACCCTCCCTCCCAGAAGCCTGGAAGGGATGAGAGAGTAAAGCCTATGGTTCGTAGCTTCAACCCTGCAGCACACACACACACCAATTGATTAATGGACTGCTGAATGTAAAAAAATGTATATTGCTTTGTTTGTTGTTTTCCATTTTATGTCTATATCTGATGCCGTGACGTTGTAACGGCTGTCAAATGGAGTAGACCAAGGCGCAGCGTGGTTAGTGCTCATCATGAATTTATTATACTGAGAACACAATAAACAGAGAAACAAAAGACGACAGCCAAACAGTTCTGTCAGGTAAGATATACTAAACAGAAATAAACCACCCACAAAACCCAACGGAAAAACAGGCTACCTAAGTATGGCTCCCAATCAGCGACAACGATGTACAGCTGTCCCTGATTGAGAGCCATACCAGGCCAAAACAAAGAAATACAAAACATAGAAAAAAGGACATAGAATGCCCACCCTAGTCACACCCTGGCCTAACCAAAATAGAGAATAAAAACCCTCTCTATGGCCAGGGCCTGACAGACGTTGTTATCGTTAATGTGATGACATGCTATTTATCGAATAATGAACTATGTTTATAATTACGTGATTAAATTAATCCTGTAACCATTAACTCAGTATCCTGGGGCACCACAGAAAAGGTTTAATGAATTACCGTTTCCCGAATTGACTCAAAGAATATCAGAATATCGATTTCACAGCAGTCACTAATTAATTAATTTCATCATCAGTCTCATTCTGAACGTAGCAGAATTTGTAAATCTGCACAAACCCGGGTCTAGGTAAATCATTCCGTACCACACCAATTGAGTTGATTATTTATTTACTAACAAGCTAAATGATAATATAAGATACACATACACAAACAGTCTAGGTTATTGATTAGAACTTAATACAATGGCAACAGGTCCCTAGCGGACCAACACAATATGACACGTGTTACACAAGATGGAGATTTAAAGAAAGAGAGAGAGAGAAAGAGAGAGAGAAAGTGCATGAGAGAAAAGCACACTGGAATACATTTGTAAACTATGCTTAGTTTAGCCCTAACACCTTGCCCTGAACTGCTGCACTTATGGGTCAGAATTATTATAAATGCATTTACTTGTTGAAGGTCTCCATTGGGTATCTCTTCGAGGACCAATGTACACTTAGTGGGATAAGTTTGGTGAACACCTGTCTCCTTGATTGCCGGGTGTAAGTCTCTGATTGTCCACACGATGTCACAATGCCGTTTCTCTTGGTTGTCTGTTTCCTTGCACTTGTTCTGTGAGAGTAGTCTTCTTAGCAGGCTATTCAGCCATGTCGACACTCCCAGCTTGGGTAGGAGGGCCGTGTAGACAACCGATGATCTGAAGAGTATATCTGGTTGGTTCTTCTTGAATTCGTCTTCTTAGATACAGTAATCAACCGTAGCCTTGATTGTTCAGAGGTTCCTTTGTCCTCTTCCTTGTGTTGTGTTTCGGGGTCACAACTAGTCGTAAACCTCGGCTGCAACGCGTAGTAAACTTAGTCTGCATGTAAATTCTTAACTTGCATGTTTTATACCCTGAGGTCACAAAGGGGTGTTTCCGTCTTTCTGACATGCTTTCTGGGTTCCCTGGGGTGTAGCTCGTTACACAGCAAGGTATTAGAACTTACCAGGCTCTCATTTAGACAACTAAAATCACAGTTCATCTTTACAAAAACATTCTCTTTGCTCTGGATATTTTCTACACAACGCACTGTATGTAAACATCATGTACATATTATGAAAACTCTTCAAGTTACAATATTTTTGTTACAACGTCATCATTTAACTTCTAATAACATAACAAAAATGACATTCATTTTCATATTCCATCTATCATTGTTACCACCATTTTGGCTGATGAAATATAATGTCCTAAAGTCTATTTATTGCATGCTACCTTTCTGAGGTAGATTCTCCATAAGCCCCACACAGACATTCCAGTCCCAAACACTAACAGGACAAAGGATTAATCTGCTGACTTAAGATTTACAATGTGCATGAGGCGTCATAAACCCCCTCCATCAATCCCTCTATACCTCTCCCCCACTGCGGGAGGGAGAGATATCTCTGTAGAACTGCGATCCACGGTAACCTGATACTCACAGGCCAGTCATGACACCGATAAGCTACCCAGGAAAGGGCTGAAAATAGCCCATATTAATATATTTAGCCTTAGAAAGAATGTTCATGAAATCAAAAACTTGCTAACATTAGATAACATTCATACTGTATATTAGCCATTTCCGAGCCTCACTTAGATAATTCATTTGATGATACAGCAGTAGCAATACAAGGATATAACATCTTTAGAAGAGACAGAAATGCTTATGGGGAGGTGTTGCTGTACATATTCAGAGCCGTATCCCTGTAATGCTTAGAGAAAATCTTATGTCAAGTGTTATTGAAGTGTTGTGGTTGCAGGTTCACTTGGCACATCTAAAGCCTTTTCTTTTGGGGTGTTGCTATAGGCCACCAAGTGCTAAAAGTCAGTATCTAAATAATATGTGTGAAATGCTTGATAGTGTATGTGATGTAAACAGAGAGGTCTACTTTCTTGGTGACCTGAATATTGACTGGTTTTCATCAAGCTGTACGCTGAAGAGGAAGCTTCTTACTGTAACCAGTGCCTGTAATCTAGTTCAAGTTATTAATCAACCTACCAGGGTGTTTACAAACACTACAGGAACAAGAACATTGATCAAATTTTTACTAATACTGTAGAACTTCGTTCTAAAGCTGTATCCGTACCCATTGGATGCAGTGATCACAATATTGTGGCTATATCCAGGAAAGCCAAAGTTACAAAAGCTGGGCCTAAAATAGTGTGTAAGAGATCATCCAAAGCTTTTGCTGTGGATGATGTTAAAAATATTTGTTGGTCTGTGATTAATAAGGAGCATCCAGACGCTGCACTTGATGAAATTGCTTCTTCCAATTATTGATAAACATGCACCTGTTAAGAAACTGACTGTTAGAACTGTTAAGGCTCCATGGATTGATGAGGAACTGAAAAAATTTATGGTTAAAAGAGATGGGGCAAAAGGAGTGGCTCACCAATAAACACCTGCACCAGTGTCTTATAGTTCTCACACCATTTGTGCCAAAGTTCAAATTATTGACAGGAAACAGAAAGTGTCATTTCTCTCATTAATGCAGGGCAAGGCCCAGAGTGACTTATTCATTCATATTTAATGGCCCCGAGTGACGTTCTGTGCATTCAGGTGATTATTTTTGTTCAATTCTCCTTTGTTTCCAGAAAACATGCACTTTATTTCATTTAAATATTTTTTTGTAATTCAAGGCCCATGTGCAATGGTTCACAGTGCACTTTTTGCATAGACAATTATGCAACCAGTTTTGTTCTTCAGCAATGTTGCACATGTTTACATTCAAAATAAGTTGCTAATTCAAATTCTTAGTCTCATTTAATGTATGTAATGTACATTTTATATAGCAACATGTTTCCTAAGTCGTAGACGACTATGTTTGTTACTAAAATCAAATCAAAATCAAATTTCATTGGTCACACACATATTTAGCAGATGTTATTGCTGGTGTACCACAGCGCCGATAAAGGACGATATTAATCTGAACCTTTGCCACCTAGGAAATGTGTGTCACTGGACCTTCTCACATAGGGATTCACTCGTGCCCCTTTTCATGACGGCGTTAACGTTAGCCACGTGATTGAGTGCTAGCTAGCAGCCAGGGCCCGGTTTCCCGATAGCAATGGAACTTAGGCTTAAGAGTGTTTAACGATGCATCTTTGCTACAATGGCTGATGTAACATGCATTTCCCAAAACACCACAACAGAGAGAACCGTTGCTAAGTGTGCCATTGGAGGATGTGTCGATACTGATAGGATCAAAAGAAAGGGAGCACTGCTCTCAGCTTTCTCCAGTAAAATCTTTCCTTAACATTAGAATTATTTCACAATACTGATGCCGGATCAGCTCCTAGAGTAGTTGTCTCCAACCTTTTCTAGCATGAGAGCTACTTTAAAAAAATGAAACAAGTCGCAAGCTACAATTATTTTTCTAGCTTTCAAATAGGCAAATGCTTCTCCTCTAACCCTGCCCTGGGTCCTTAGTGTAGCCTACAAGAGAAAGTAGTGAACTATGTTGCGTTCTGTCAATATATCTGGTAAAATAATGGTTAAACAACTCTAAGGGGGCCCTATAAAATCTGAGATTTCTTTCCCAAGTTATTATTATTATAAAAAAATATACGGGTTAAATCTGCAGTTACAAGGAAGAGGGAAACAGTCGTGGAGATGGAGGAATTTGAGGCTTTTACTAGGAAGCTTGAGTCATCAAGCAGCTGAGGGACAACTTATCCACCAGATTTGAAGACCACAGCATGCCTCTAGGATATCATTGTGTTTGTACATGATCCTCTCACAATGCGCCCAGGTAGAGAATACTCCTCACTTGCTAAGAAAACTATACACTCGCTAGATGAGGCCGCAGTTCAAACTGAGCTGATTGATCTATGAGAATATCTAAGGGGCTTTTATATCATTCTAAATGAATTAATAATAATAATAATTGCTTTGTTTAAAAAATAACACTATTTTGGAGATGATTTCGTTTTCAAATAACCTAAAGTGAGCGAGGAAAAAGGCTATTCTTGAATATAGGGTGAGACATTCTAACTAATTTGTAAAGAAAGACAGTTTGTTATTTAGAATGATTTATTTCTGTTTTTAGAGGAAGAGAAACCAAAAGCCCACAATCAGCTCATGGGTCTCCCGGTCGCTGACGGCACAGGTATCGAACCAGCATCTGTAGCAACGCAGTTTGCACTGCGATGCAGTGTCTTAGACCGCTGCGTCCCTCGGGAGGACCCATCCACAATGCTGATCAATTGCCTTGCACAAAGTATCAAAATACAGAGAGGTGTTGGCAAGCGTCTACTGTCCTGCTAATAGCCCATAATGGGCTATTATAAAACATGGTGTCCAGGTCAAGATAACCAAAACATATCTTTATTAAAGACTATCAGAAAGAATGTTGCTACTTTTTTATTTTGATCCAAAGCCATGAATGAGTGAGTCACTCAGCTGTATGTAGGTGCCGAGGCTATACGACTGCGCCATCAACTTGATTATTTAGCAGACATCCCTTGCTTATATTCAGTCAACACATATATCTTAAAACCTGTTGAGGATCTTATCCCGATCTTATCCCGGTATTGGGATTCATTGTCATGTGACCATGGCGGGGAATTCAAAACTGCAAGAGTAATCATTTCAAAAAATCAAATAATCAACTATTTTCCTCCATTTGAAAGATATATCTCCTAAATCTAACCACGCTGTCCGATTTTCAGAGGCATTACGGAGAATGCATAAAGTTAGGTTATGTGAGGAGAGTACATTGACAATAGCTGCGTGTAATGTTTAGCCAATTCAAAGAAGGGCATCAACAGACAGAAAACTAGCTAGAATTATGCACTTACCTTTGACAATCTGCATCAGATGACACTCATAGGACATTATGTTATACAATACATGCATTTTTAGTTCCATCAAGTTCATATTTATATCCAAAAACAGCATTTACAGTCGCGGTGAAATTCAGAATTTTTTCCGGCTCGAATGCACCCAGTGAATCCAGCATTACAAATCACGGAATTACTATTCGAAAACATTGGTAAATTATAATATTGTCATTCAAAGAATAATATATTATCATCTCGTAATTGCTACCGAATGGCCAGATCTCAAAATAACTTTACTGGGAAATCACATTTTGCATAAACTGGGTACTATGCTAACAACAATAAGCTATATGCTAAGCTAAGCTAAGCTATACCGTTAGCATTAGCATCATCTAATATCGATAATAACATTCTAAATATCCCCTTACCTTTGATTATCTCCATCAGAAGGCGCTGCCAGAGATCCCAGGTCCAGAACAAATGTGGTTTCTTTTGACAAAGTTCATAATTTATGTCCAAATAGTTAGCGTTCAGTAGGCTCCCACAAAATGAGGTGGGCAGTGTAAAGTCACGTCGAAAAGCTAAAGAAAACCTAGTAAATAATCTATTTACGTTTGTTTAAACATGTCAAACGTTGTTCATCATTAATCTTTTGGTCCATTTTTAACGTGAAACATCAGTAAACATCAGTAATATTTTCACACAACCTATCAAGTGTCTAGAATAAACGATAATGACAAAGGCACTCTTCTCAGATTCATGCGCAGGCGCAAAAAATGAAGTGATGACGTGTCAACTTGTAAGCTTTCTTATTCGGTCTGTATTCATCACAGATGCTTCCAACAACTTTCTAAAGATCGTTGACATCTAGTGGAAGCCGTAGGAGTTGCGAACTGAATCCTTTCTCACTGTGGTATCTTTAAAACAATGACACTAAATAGTACAGTCACAAAATTCTCATTTTTTTTAATCTATTTTTCACAGGTTTTTGCCTGCAATATGAGTTTTGTTATACTTACAGACACCATTCAAACTGTTTTAGAAAATTCAGAGTGTTTTCTATCCGAATGTGTTAATAATATGCATATCCTAGCTTCTGAGTTGGTGTAAGAGGCAGTTAAAAATTGCCACATATTTTTTTCAAAATTCTCAATACTGCCCCCGTGGCCCGTAGAGGTTATTAAGAATATCATGGAATATAATTGAACATTTTCGTTTCTCTTAGAGTAAAAATCTTCGTGTAACTACAGTTTTAGTAAGTAATACTGACAAGTAGAAACAAAAGAATAAGTGTCTTTTTCAGAGTGTGCGCGTGCAGGACAGAGGAATATCAATTCTTACACTATTGTTCTAAATTCAATCACCTTCTTCATTCTCATCATTCAGTTCATTGAAATTCAATTTTGAAGTCGTGCACAATGATCAGTTTCTATTTGGTTTATGTCACTCATTCATTGTCAGTTAGAGACACATTAGTGCCTTGGGACCCAAAAGCATAATCAGTGCTCTAACTCTGGAGCAATTGTCTGGAGCAATGAAGCAGTGACGCAGGGTACCGTACTAAACCAAAAATGACCTCTTAGTTGAGCAACCACTGTATGCTAATGTTAACTAGCTGGTCTGGCACATCGTTGCCCATAAAAGGAAGTTAGGCTAGCGAACAAGCATTTTAGCAAAGTAGCCTGGGACAACAAAACTAAAAGCGAGTACTGTATGACAGAGTAATAGACCGTTTAGGCAACATGAAATAAGAGGATGGCATCGGCATTTCTCTGCAAGTAGGGCGAGTCATGTTTTTTCTACTTGCACGCATGAAGACACACAGACACACACACACATAAATCAGTACCATGGACAGCCACATCATATTTAGCTCATGTTGATTGGACTAAATAGTTGTTGGGATCTTTTAGATGTCACTATATTAGACTAAGCATAGGTGATTAGATGTTGAAGTGGTGCTGGAATAGTGGAGGCAGCTCCTGTTTTCTTTGCAACTTGCAGTAACTCTCCGTAGTTCTAAATCAATAGTTGTTCAGTAGTGCGAAAATGTCGGAAACATTAACTTGCTTGATCATGCTGTAGGTCATGTAACTGTTTGTTACATGCAACATGTTTTGTGGACTTCACCGGACAGATGTTGCTCTCTGGTTTTGTAATGAAACAAATGTGTGGTTGAATGTATTCTGCATCTGTGTCTTCTTATTGTCTTGGCCTTAGGCCTATATATCAAGGTGTCAAGGCATATGAACTAATAGGTTATAGAGCAAACAACGCAATTATCAACACATAGGTTGTAATATGTCAAATGTTTTTCCTGGCTTGGCTTCCCCAGTGATTTTCACCATGCACCACTACTGCACACAATAATACCAAAGTCAAAATCATCATGGGAACTAGCTAGCTAGCTGTAAAATCGGCTAAACAAACTGCACTATCAATTTAGGAGTCCCACAGAGTTCAACTAGCAGTTTGTCTCTGCCCAGAGCAAGAGCAGAGTACGTTTCACAGAGATACTTTTGAGGAGATGGGAAACTCCATTGGAATCATATTAACACCCATTTTTGTTGTCGTCAACGGGCAGCAAGGTGCATTTTGGGCGATTCTTGGACAAGGAGAACTCTCCTTCAAGGAGTGAATAGGATTCAATTGGGCACTAGCTCAAAAAACTATTAGCATGAATTTGTCAACAAGAAGTACAGCATTGCAAATATTTTCCAAGATGTGAGAATTTACTTCTTCTTTGTAATATCGTAAAGCTTTGGAATCGTGACATTATGTATTTGAGAAAAATAGGCAGGTTTCTCGACTCATGATGCGTTCATGTGCTAGTCGGAACTAGGAAACTCAGAACATTTCTGCTAACTGGTTGAACACGGCACGTGTAACTACAACCAGTTATCAAGTCGGAAATTTGAGAATTTCCTAGTTCTGACAAGCACATGAACGCGGCATTATACCCTGATTTTGAGAAGGGATTGCGTAACGGTTATCTTAGATTTAGCATCCGCGGGATATTGCATGACAACGTGAATGCGATGGGTCGGGGTGTTTCTCCATTCATTGACCATGACCATATCTGTCATAATAGTTGAAGCCGTGTTGAATGGACCAAACTGCAGACGGAATGTGGATACTCATCTTTTTAATATATATACGAGCAAAGCATCCACAGGAAAAACAATAACTACTAACAACATGCTACGTACAAACAAAAGACTAGCAGTGTTAGCACAACCACCCACAAACCCAAGTGACAAACATACTCCTAAATATATGACTCCCAATCAGGAACAACGATCCCCAGCTGTGGAGTCACAAGACTAACACAGAAACAGACATACTAGACAACACATACAGACTTCTTCTGCCACGTCCTGACCAAAATACTACACCACTACTCCCTCTGCTGGTCAGGACGTGACAATATCTCCTTTCTGTAACATCTCTGTTTCTCACATCTCTGTTTCTGTTTCTCACAACACATTGCGACATGATACTTGAAGGAGAAATTGAGTTTGGTACGCTGTTTATATTGAGAACATCTAAGCGAAATATATACTTTGTCATGACGATATAAACGGATTATATTCTAGACAAGTATGCCCATACCATCTATTGGCTAATTTGGCAATCTGGAGTGCATGTAATTGTTTTTACATTTACATTTAAGTCATTTAGCAGACGCTCTTATCCAGTTTTAAAATTGTTACGAAATGTGATAGTGTGTTATCCCCTAACTCCAGTGACGAGAATTATGTACTATGATGCGTTCCAAGTATTTATGTGTGTGTATATAACTGTGCATGTGTGTACATTTCAAATGTATGCTTGTGAGTGTCTCTATGTATGAGTATTCTTGTATGATGTGCATGAGTTTGTTTGTGTTATAATTGGCTGTGGGTGGTGGCATGTGCATCAAATTGAGGAATGTAGTACATAAAAATATTGATTGTTTTATTACATGGTTGGGTGAAGTTATTACATTATTCATAAAAACGTTGTTACTCAGTTAATGTAACTACCACTGGTTAATGTAAATACTTATTACATTTAGCAGGAAAAGTTATGTTTTGTAACGATGTACGCTGGGAGTCGGGAAGCAAGTTCAGGGAGTGAACACATTTAATAAATAAATGAAACAAAAACAAAACAAGAAAAAAACAGCACACCGACATGAAACAGCAGCAATGACGACTGGGGAAGAAACCAAAGGGAGTGACATATAAAGGGCAGGTAATCAAGGAGGTGATAGAGTCCAGGTGAGTGTCATTATGCGCGTAACGCTGGTGACAGGTGTGCGCCCTAACGAGCAGCCTGGTGACCTAGAGGCCGGAGAGGGAGCACACGTGACATGTTTACCGTTCAACATTTATTAAGTTGGCGGCAAGTTATTACAAACAGAATGTAATAACAGAAAAGTTATTGTGTTAGTCTTGTGACTATCATCTTGTCTCCAGGACCAGCTGCAAATGTATCCCTATGCTTCTACTCTTTGGTATTTCTATACTGTATTAGACCTATAGACATTCCAACAGAGAAGGTGCACAATCCATAGAGTGGGTGTGCAGGAAATAACATGGGGAAATTACTTTCAATCGTTGATAAGACTGATTTTTTTTAAGCCCTTTACTGAACAGTCAGAAATAATATTTAGTGAGTGTTTTTTGTATGTGTAGCCAGCCATCAGCTAAGGTCACAGGCAATTCAGCTTGTAACTTTAGTGGACTACTAGTCCTTAAACTGCCAAGTGCATTTTGTAAAACAAACATGGTTTATTATAGGAACAGATATAGCCCTTGGTTCTCTCCAGACTTGACTGCCCTTAACCAACACAAACACATCCTGTGGCGTTCTGCATTAGCATCGAACAGCCCCTGTGAAATGCAACTTTTTAGGGAAGTTAGAAACCAATATACACAGGCAGTTAGAAAAGCCAAGGCTAGCTTTTTCAAGCAGAAATTTGCTTCCTACAACACAAACTCAAAAAAGTTCTGGGACATTGTAAAGTCCATGGAGAATAAGAGCACCTCCTCCCAGCTGCCCACTGCACTGAGGATAGGAAACTCTGTCACCACTGATAAATCTACTATAATTGAGTATTTCAATAAGCATTTTTCTACGGCTGGGCATGCTTTCCACCTGGCCACCCCTACCCCGGTCAACAGCACTGCACCCCCCACAGCAACTCGCCCAAGCCTTCCCCAGTTCTCCTTCTCCCAAATCCAGTCAGCTGATGTTCTGAAAGAGCTGCAAAATCTGGACCCCCACAAATCAGCCGGGCTAGAGAATCTGGACCCTTTCTTTCTAAAATTATCTGCCGAAATTGTTGCAACCCCTATTACTAGCCTGTTCAACCTCTCTTTCGTGTCGTCTGAGATTCGCAAAGATTGGAAAGCAGCTGCGGTCATCCCCCTCTTCAAAGGGGGGGACACTCTTGACCCTAACTGCTACAGGCCTATATCTATCCTACCCTGCCTTTCTAAGGTCTTCGAAAGCCAAGTTAACAAACAGATCACCGACCATTTCGAATCCCACCGTACCTTCTCCGCTATGCAATCTGGTTTCAGAGCTGGTCATGGGTGCACCTGAGCCACGCTCAAGGTCCTAAACGATATCTTAACCGCCATCGATAAGATGACCTGGCCAAGGCTTTCGACTCTGTCAATCACCACATCCTCATCGGCTGACTCAACAGCCTTGGTTTCTCAAATAGGTGCACCCTTTCCAATCTTCGACTGGTTCACCAACTACTTCTCCGACAGAGTTCAGTGTGTCAAAATGTGAGGGCCTGTTGTCCGGCCCTCTGGCAGTCTCTATGGGGGTGCCACAGGGTTCAATTCTTGGGCCGACTCTCTTCTCTGTATATATCAATGATGTCGCTCTTGCTGCTGGTGAGTCTAATCCACCTCTACGCAGATGACACCATTCTGTATACTTCTGGCCCTTCTTTGGACACTTCTTTGGACACTGTGTTAACAACCCTCCAGACGAGCTTCAATGCCATACAACTCTCCTTCCGTGGCCTCCAACTGCTCTTAAATACAAGAAAAAGTAAATGCATGCTCTTCAACCGATCGCTACCTGCCCGCCCATCCAGCATCACTACTCTGGACGGTTCTGACTTAGAATATGTGGACAACTACAAATACCTAGGTGTCTGTAAACTCTCCTTCCAGACTCACATAAAACATCTCCAATCCAAAGTTAAGTCTAGAATTGGCTTCCTATTTCGCAACAAAGCATCCTTCACTCATGCTGCCAAACATACCCTCGTAAAACTGACCATCCTACCAATCCTCGACTTTGGCGATGTCATTTACAAAATAGCCTCCAACACCCTACTCAACAAATTGGATGCAGTCTGTCACAGTGCCATCCGTTTTGTCACCAAAGCCCCATATACTACCCACCACTGCGAGCTGTACGCTCTCGTTGGCTGGCCCTCTCTTCATACTCACTCATCGCCAAACCCACTGGCTCCAGGTCATCTACAAGACCCTGCTAGGTAAAGTCAGGCCTTATCTCTTCTCGCTGGTCACCATAGCTGCACCCACCTGTAGCACGCGTTCCAGCAGGTATATCTCACTTGTCACCCACAAAGCCAATTCCTCCTTTGGCCGCCTCTCCTTCCAGTTCTCTGCTGCCAATGACTGGAACGAACTACAAAAATCTCTGAAACTGGAAACACTTCTCCCTCACTAGCTTTAAGCACCAATTGTCAGAGCAGCTCACAGCACATAGCCCATCTATAAATAGCCCAAACAACTACCTCTTCCCCTACTGTATTTATTTACTTAGCTGCTTTGCACCCCAGTATTTCTACTTTGCACACTCATCTGTCAAATCTACCATTCCAGTGTTTTAATTGCTATATTGTATTTACTTCACCACCATGGCCTATTTATTGCCTTTACCTCCCTTATCTCACCTCATTTGCTCACATTGTATATAGACTAATTTTTCTACTGTATTATTGACTGTATGTTTGTTTTACTACGTGTGTGTTGTTATGTGTCAAACTGCTTTGCTTTATCTTGGCCAGGTCGCAATTGTAAAAGAGAACTTGTTCTCAACTTGCCTACCTGGTTAAATAAAGGTGAAATAAATAAAATAAAAATCAAATAATCATGCAGAATCCTCTGCAGAAAGGGTTCTACATGGAACCAAAAAGGATTCTACTATGGGGACAGACGAAAACCCTTTTAGGTTCCAGATAGCAACTTTTTTTTGTGAAAACACACACACACACACACACACACACACACACACACACACACACGTGTAAAAAAAAAAAATAATAATAATAAATATGTCATTTCTGAAATGATTGTGTGCGCATGCACAGGTATACACGTACACTGTTCATGTATAATGATACCACTGTTGCAGTCATTTTGTTTCCCCGCACAAGTGGTACTCCATAGCTACTTGTACTTTATTAACCTTTTACACAGTAATTACAAATGGAATGTTATTTTATAGTAGTTTGGGTATATAACAGTATCATGGTGAAACTTTATTTTTCATTCTAAACAGTCTTAAGATTGGCCATTACTACCTTACTTTTTTCCTGTTATGACACATTTAATAAATTGCACAACAGCACTTTTTCAAATCATGAACCAGTATCAGTAAGGCACTTTGAATGTTCACCATTTTGTAAAATTCAGGATGATGTGGTCATTTTGTTCTGGGATGTAACAGCCAATACCTGTGAAAACAAGGTCCAAATAGGTCATTTTGTGTTAACACTAATGTGCACAATTCATGTGACAAATACATTGTAAATAACATTAGCTTTTCCGCTTAATGCTATAGCTTTGCTCTCTGAGAGAGTGAGTTCTAAACACGGTCTTAACATCGTGAGACTACTACTCCTCACCCACATCAGGTATGATCACTGGTCCATTCTTCCCAGTCTGAACAAGGAGCTCCCAGTAGGTGTGCTCATTTTGTGTTTACAGTATGTGCACAATTAATGTGACAAATAGATTGTTGTAAATAACACTTGCTTTTCCCTTTAGAGTGCGCGAGATTGTAAATCATTACTCACCCACGTCAGGTCTGATCACGGATCCATTCTTCCCAGTCTGAACAAGGAGCTCCCAATAAGTGTGCTCAGCATTGTCCCCAGCTACACCATTCACACTCTCCAGGAAAGGACCATAGTTGAGGTCATCTCTGTAGGTAAACCTGGAAGAACAATGCTCACTGACATAACATAAAGTCTTTGACACACACCATCTGCCAATAATACACCTTATCCATTCCAAAAGCAAGAAAACCACCATCACTTTTGACATTGAAAACATGAAAATTACATACCATTCCTTGCCATGCAATAAATGACACCTTGAACTACAGAACATTGTCTGTAAATTGGCATATAAACTATTGCTCAAACTGTATATCGATATTGCATGAATGAGCTATTCTAGAAATCAGACAATGGAATCTAAATTTCTACTGACTTGAAGTCTGCATTGGTCTGCTGCAGTCTCCTCATGGCACCGAGTAGGATCCCTCTGAACACAATGTCAGCACTGTAGGTCTCATTGGGTGCATTGGCGATGCTGTTGACTATCGTCAAATTGATGGGTTTTGATCCATATTCCTCTGTAATAAAATTGTAATTAAAAATTAACTACACTGTATAGGTTATAAAGATAACATTACAAAGATGTAAATATATTCCACATTACTTTCAGTCAGGATCCCAGAAACCAGCAACAGCAGAGCTGCGGAGAGAAAAGATGCCATGATCATACTCATCATGTATTCAGTTGGAAGTGTACAGTGCTGCACTCACTCCTTTTTATATTAAAACTTGTAACCACTCCTTTAGTGAGTGCATATTCTTTATCTAGGCAACATGCTGGCTGGACTGAAAATAATCGGATTTCTTTCCTTGTAATTTTCATTCACTTCTCTTGCCGTCATGCTTGTATTGTACGTTTTGTACTGCCAAAGTCAACATTTAGTTTGTGTCATATCTTGTATGTATCACCATTAGTCAACTGTTTCAGGGGACTTTAAAAAGTAAACTTAGATTATCGCACAATGACCTTGTATTCAACTTTCATAGTTTACTTATTGTACCGGCATATAGTAGTCTGAGTACCAGTCTCTTTAGTTAACATTCCACTCCTTGTCATTGCCAATGAGTGCCAATTCCTCTTTTCAGAGGTGCAAACGTTTGTCGGCAGGCAAACATTTGACAATCCTACCAGTGTGGCTGAGCTTTTATATTCTAGATCGCACCTTTTTTTCAAAGAGCTCTACCAAAGTAAAAATCTTGTACAGTGACTAGCCCAACAGCTAAGATCCCGAAGTGGGGTGGGGACCCCAACCAAAACTTCCTTATGGTCCTGAAAAGGCCGTACGGTCTGTGAAAATTTGTACATTTACATTTACGTCATTTAGCAGACGCTCTTATCCAGAGCGACTTACAAATTGGTGCATTCACCTTAAGATATCCAGTGGAACAACCACTTTACAATAGTACATCTATATCTTTTTGGGGGGGGGGGGGGTTAGAAGGATTACTATATCCTATCCCAGGTATTCCTTAAAGAGGTGAGGTTTCAGGTGTCTATGGCAGGTGGTGATTGACTCCGCTGTCCTGGCGTCGTGAGGGAGCTTGTTCCACCATTGGGGTGCCAGAGCAGCGAACAGTTTTGTCTGGGCTGAGTGGGAACTGTGCTTCCGCAGAGGTAGGGGGGCCAGCAGGCCAGAGGTGGATGAACGCAGTGCCCTTGTTTGGGTGTAGGGCCTGATCAGAGCCTGAAGGTACGGAGGTGCTGTTCCCCTCACAGCTCCGTAGCCAAGCACCATGGTCTTGTAGCAGATGCGAGCTTCAACTGGAAGCCAGTGGAGTGTGCGGAGGAGCGGGGTGACGTGAGAGAACTTCGGAAAGTTGAACACCAGACGGGCTGCGGCGTTCTGGATGAGTTGTAGGGGTTTAATGGCACAGGCAGGGAGCCCCGCCAACAGGGAGTTGCAGTAGTCCAATGGATACATTAAACCTTCAGCTTCAGACAACATAATAAAAGAATGTGAGAATGGATAACATTAAGTCAGAAATCTTTGAAAAGTTGAGTCACTGACTATTAACCTTCCTTGTTTTCCTTGTGTTCAAAATATTCACAAAAATATAATACTGTAATAGAAGCTCCATTGTTATTCTCAGAGTCCGTATTCATGTCATAAGGAATTCCCCTCAACCAAAAATTGGGGAAAACAAACATTCTTCCCATTGACCCCCATTGTAAGAGCCAACTTCTTCATAGATTTTTTTTTATACAGAAATAATAATAAAAAAGACAAAAGTGCGTTGGGTTGTTCAATATGCTGTACATAACCAGGTCATAAATCCCGACCTATGGTTCGCAATGCTCCAACATAGGGAAATAAAGCCATCGAGAAGAGCTCTGTGGCTTCAGGCTATTCGTGTGGAAGAGTGGGAAATGTTGGGACAAGGTGTCCAAGGACCTGCTGTCCAAGTAGGCTACACATTTTTTTTTAATCAGGTAGGCTAGTTGAGAACAAGTTCTCATTTACAACTGCGATAAAGCAAAGCAGTGCGACACAAAACAGAGTTACACATGGAATAAACAAACATACAGTCAATAACACAATAGAATAAAAGTCTATACAGTATGTGCAAATGAGGTAAGATAAGAGGTAAGGCAATAAATAGGCCATAGTGGCGAAATAATTACAATTTAGCAATTAAAACACTGGAGTGATAGATGTGCAGAAGATGAAATGTGCAAGTAGAGATACTGGGGTGCAAAGGAGCAAAAAAATAAATAAATAAATAACAGTATGGGGATGAGGTAGTTGGATGGGCTATTTACAGATGGGCTATGTACAGGTGCAGTGATCTGTGAGCTGCTCTGACAGCTGGTGCTTAAAGTTAGTGAGGGAGATATGAGTCTCCAGCTTCAGTGATTTTTGCAATACGTTCCAGTCATTGGCAGCCGAGAACTGGAAGGAAAGGCAGCCAAAGAAGGAATTGGCTTTGGGGGTGACCAGTGAAATATACCTGCTGGAGCGCGTGCTACAGGTGGGTGCTGCTATGGTGACCAGTGAGCTGAGATAAGGCGGGGCTTTACCGCGCAAAGACATAGATGACCTGGAGCCAGTGGGTTTGGCGATGAATATGAAGCCAGGGCGAGCCAACGAGAGCATACAGGTCACAGTGGTGGGTAGTATATGGGGTTTTGGTGACAAAACGGATGGCACTGTGAAAGACTACATCCTATTTGCTGAGTAGAGTGTTGGAGGCTATTTTGTAAATGACATCGCCGAAGTCAATGTGTGTGGTAAAAATGACATCACAGATAAGACATTTAAGGCCCTGACTGAAGGGCAGAGGAGAGGCAGAATGATTACAAGCCGGAGGTTACGGCGAATTCCACAGCACCATGATTCCCTGTTATAGGTTCGGCTCAAGCTGTTGGTTTTGCATTTAGTACCAACTGGTACCTTTTTTTATTAGATAGCCCTTACACGGGCCTTTGTTTGTACTGCCCTGGGGAGAGTTGAAAGAATCCCCAATACAGTTTCCTTCTTTTTGTTGAAGTCATGTCTCTGCATCTCATTTTGTGCTATCCCGCTTAGGATCGTGTTAGTGAATGGGTATAGCCTTTGACAATTACTTTTAATGGAGGCGATGGAAGCTATCAAATCATTCGGAATTGTTTTCAACATCCCAGAAAAGAGAGTTGAAAGTTCCATATGTTCAGCAAGTAAAGCATCATAACGTGCAGTTACCCCTGCAAGCTCCTTGTAGTTGTCCTTGTTAACGGAACTTTCCCTCTCGTCGTGTCCTAAAAGCAAATTCTTGCATGCCATGCTTTTGTTTAGCTGAACGATCGATGTTCTTCAGGTCACTGCACCCACCTTTCGATCAAGGCTGACTTACCAAAAAGGCCAGCAATACAGGCGGCCTGATGAAAGGCTCCCTGTTCACCATCTATATTTTTGATTCAAGTTAGTATTGAACGCCCTCACCTTTTCATCCGTCTTCATGAAACTGATCAGGCAGAGGTCGACCCTCGCTTTTAATTTTCACCTTTCCGTGTACCCCAGAGAATGAAAGGGGTTCAACAAGAAGTCCACAACATTTTCGGTAACGTTGGCCATTCTATCATTCTGGTGGAGAAAACTACACACACTCGTGCTGGTAGCTAGCTAGCTTCTGAAGTTAGCAAAGCAAATAAATTGCAATAACACAAAAATAAAGTTATAAAACCAAGAAAACAATTTATAATATACCTCCGTCTCCTGTAATTTGAAAAAACGAATTTGAATAATATCCCAAAAACGCTTAACTATCACTCTTCACTCGTAATCTCTATCCAACAATGCCACCAAGCCTCTCAACACATAGAACCACCATATTGCTCTGTGGCAATATCCCAATACAACTCACTAGATTTGTTCTCTGATACTAATTCTATGATTGGATGGACAACATGTCAGTTCATACTGCAAAAGCTTTGATTGGTTGGAGGATGTCCTGTGGAAGTGGTCATAATTACCATCTATGTCCACGGAAGGGGGTGAGGCCTACGAGCCTCCTAGATTTTGTATTGAAGTCAATGTAGCCAGAGGACGGAAGCTAGCTGGCCTCTGGCTACACCATGGTGTTACCCCAGACAGTACTGTTGAAGTTACTGTAGACCTTCCTTGCAAAACAGTATGTTAAAGCAATTATTTGGTGACATATGAATATTTAGTATAGTTTTATCTGAAAAGGATAACTTTATGGTTTCACTTTTTACATATTTATGACATTTCACTGAGGATGGTCCTCCCCTTTTTCCTCTGAGGAGCCTCCACTGCTGTACACACAATCATTTCAGAAATATCCTTATACCACACACACATTACTCTTTAGTGCATTTAACAATATGTCTCAAGTAAAAGTCTTGGGTGGTGAGTTGGTACAATTCCAAGTCTGGGAAGTTAAAACCAACCTCAGACTTAGAGATGTAAAATATTATTTTTATTCGATGAGTTTTATTTGTCCATATAAAGTCTTATGGCCGAGTATACATTTTTAAAGAATGTCTTCAGTGGGGTAATTGGTATCACCGAGAATAAATATGAAAACTTTGGGAGCCATGTGTCCCGACTACTGCCGAGGGTGGTTCCTCTCCCTGTTCGGGTGGCGCTCGGCGGTCGTCGTCACCGGCCTACTAGCTGCCATCGATCCCCTTTTCGTTTTTCTGTTAGTCGTGTCTTTATTAGTTGCACCTGTGTTCTATTAGGTAATTAGTGGTGTTTAAGCCCGCCTCTCCACCTGTTCTGTGTGCGGGCTTGTTACGTGTTTTCACTGTGTTTGTGTAGTGGGTTTTGTTTCTCCCTTTTGTGTTTGGGCATATTTTCAATTTTTTTGGTACTTATTAAATATATTGTACCAAACATTTTTCTGCCTCCTGCGCCTGACTCCACACCCACGACGTCCAAGCGTTACAGAAGCCCAATGACATGGAGTCAGCAGAAGCAGCATTGGAGTGGGCCAACGCTGTTTGGAATGGACCAGACTCAGCGAGGAACAACTACCCTGAGTTCACCCGCTGTTTCAGGGCCATATTCGATCACCCCCCAGAAGGACGAGCGGTGGGTGAACGACTGTTTCACCTCAGACAGGAGATGAGGAGCGCGCAAGACTTTGCCCTGGAGTTCCGGACCTTGGCTGCTGGGGCTGGTTGGAACGACAGGGCCCTAATGGACCACTACCGGTGTAGCCTCCGGGAGGACGTCCGCAGGGAGCTAGCCTGTCGGAATACTACACTCTCTCTAGATGAACTTATAGACATGTCTATAAGACTGGACAATCTGCTGGCTGCCCGCGGGCGTTCAGAAAGGGTCCTGTCAGTTCCATCACCTAGCCTGCCTGCGCCGATTCCTATGGAGCTAGGGGGAACCGCGCCAAGGGGAACCGGAGGAGGGCGCCCCTCCTGCACCAATTGTGGTCGACGAGGACACACGGCCGACCGGTGCTGGGGGGGGTCCCTCTGGGAGTCGAGAGGGCAGGCAGAACACTCCTCGTTCATCCCAGGTGAGTCAGCACCACACTCACCCAGAATCCTCTGTTGGTCACGTGTTTGTCTTAATTTTTTTTCTTGATTTTGCTCCCTTTTCCTAGCATAAGGCGCTAGTTGATTCAGGCGCAGCTGGGAACTTTATGGATAGCGGACTCGCCCTTAAGTTGGGAATTCCATTGGTACCGTTAGATTCCCCTTTCCCCGTGCACTCCTTAGATAGCCGACCATTAAGGTCAGGGATGGTCAGGGAGGCCACGGTGCCACTGGACATGGTAACGCAGGGGAATCATAAGGAACGAATTTGTTTCTTTCTTATCGATTCACCTGCGTTTCCAGTGGTGCTGGGGGTGCCTTGGCTAGCCAGTCACTCCCAAGATTTTGTGGAAACAGGGCATTCTCCAGGGATGGTCAGAGGAGTGTTCAGGTAGGTGTCTGGGTGTTTCCATCGGTGCCACTTTGGTGGAAAGTCCAGACCAGGTTTCCACTGTGCGCATTCCCCCTGAGTATGCCGATTTGGCTCTCGCCTTCTGTAAGAAGAAGGCGACTAAATTACCACCTCATCGACAGGGGGATTGTGCGATAGACCTCCAGGGTAATGCTGCGCTTCCCAAGAGTCACGTGTACCCATTGTCCCAGGAGGAGACGTTGGCTATGGAAACATATGTCACGGAATCTCTGGGGCAGGGGTACATTCAGCCCTCCATTTCACCCGTCTCCTCGAGTTTCTTTTTCGTGAAGAAAAAGGGGGGAGGTTTGCGTCCGTGCATTGATTATAGAGGTCTCAATTCCATTACAGAGGGGTTCAGTTACCCGCTACCTCTCATTGTTACGGCGGTGGAATCATTTTACGGAGCGCGTTTTTTCACGAAACTGGATCTCAGGAGTGCGTATAATCTGGTGCGTATTCGGAAGGGAGACAAGTGGAAAACTGCATTTAGTACCACATCGGGCCACTATGAGTACCTCGTCATGCCGTATGGGTTGAAGAATGCTCCAGCCGTCTTTCAATCTTTTGTGGATGAGATTCTCATGGACCTGCACAGGCATGGAGTGATTGTGTATATCGACGATATCTTGATATACTCCTCCACACGCGCCGAGCATGTGTCTCTAGTGCGCAAGGTGCTTGGTAGACTGCTGGAGCATGATCTATACGTCAAGGCTGAGAAGTGTGAGTTCTTCAAAAGAGCTGTCTCCTTCCTGGGTTATCGCATTTCCACCTCAGGGATGGTGATGGAGTGTGACCGCGTTAATGCCGTGCGTAATTGGCCGACTCCAACCACAGTGAAGGAAGTGCAGCGGTTTTTGGGTTTTGCAATTACTACCGGAGGTTTATCCGGAGTTTTGGCCAGGTGGCGGCTCCCATTACCTCACTATTGAAGGGGGGACAGGTGCGTTTGCGGTGGTCAACAGAGGCGGACAGAGCCTTCAACAAGTTGAAGGCACTGTTCACTGTCCCGGACCCCTCCTTGATGCGCCCGTGTTGGCGCACCCGGACCCCTCTTTGCCGTTCATAGTGGAGGTGGACGCATCCGAGGCTGGGGTGGGTGCCGTTCTCACAGCGCTCGGGTGCGCCACCGAAACTCCGCCCCTGCGCTTTCTTCTCTAGGAAGCTCAGTCCGGCGGAGCGGAACTATGATGTGGGGGACCGTGAGTTGTTAGCTGTGGTCAAGGCTCTGACCGTGTGGAGACATTGGCTTGAGGGGGTTAGACACCCTTTTCTCATCTGGACTGACACCGGAACCTGGAGTATCTCCGGGCAGCCCGGAGACTGAATCCGCGTCAGGCACGGTGGGCCATGTTTTTCACCCAATTTCAGTTCAGGAGTTCATATAGGCCAGGCTCCATGAACACCAAGGCTGACGCGCTGTCCCGCCTCTGACACTGAGGATAGGCCCATCGATCCTACTCCCATCCTTCCAGCCTCTAAGCTGGTAGCAGCAGTGGTATGGGAGGTGGACGCTGACTCCACACCCACGACGTCCAAGCGTTACACCATGCCATTCTGAAGAGGTAAATTCTACCTGTAAGATTTTCGGGAATATTCTTCCATTTAAATAGATCAGCTTTCATATTGTTGAGTAATGGGATAAAGTTCTTTATTTGTTGTTACATAAGCATCCTAAGTATTTTATATTTTTTAATGGTCCACTTAAAGGATTGTTGTAGATCAAGAGTTATTGTTTTTCATGTTCCTATTGCCATTCAGTTTTTCCAAGTTAATTTTATATCCTGATATTTGAGTTTTCAGAAAATATTTTTTTGAAATTTGAGTTTTCAATATTGGTCAGGTATATCAGGAGATCGTCGGCAAATAAATGGTGTATTTTTACATTTAGTTTGTTTACCAAATACTGATACGTGTTACATTTGGGTTCGGTCTAATTCTTTCTAAGTGATTAAATTGTCAGTGCAAACAGGATAGGGAGTGGGGAAATCCCTGTCTTGTGCCATTTCTAATGCAATTTCTTAAAACGTATGTTTATTTTTGCTTTATGACATTTATATACCATTTGTGTTAAATGTATTATTTCAGCTGGAAGTTCAAGGCTTTCAACGTTATTAGAAAAGGCCATTCAAGATGGTCAAAAGCCTTTTTGGCAGTAACAGCCATTATTGTTATGTCTTTCTTGTATTTGTTTGTCTATTTTTAATAAACCCTGTTTGATATGTATTAAGGCTTAAGACTTTTGCAATTATTTTGCATAAGATTTTATATTGTGTTGCAAGTTATGGGTCTGTAATCAGCAGGGGATGCTACAGATTTTAATATAACTGAAATAACTTTGATACATGGAACTAGGTAGTACTGAATTGAGTGATACACTACATGACCAAAAGTATGTGGACACCTGTTCAGTTGAATATCTCATTCCATAATGATGGGCATTAATATGGGTTGTACCCCTTTGCTATAACAGCCATTCCTGGTGCTTTTCTTTGCGTGAATGTTTTAACACTGTCTATTTTTGGGTGATCTCTATTTTACCTGATTTTACCTGATTTCTTTTGTCTGCTGATAGTTTTTTCAGGGTTGTCAATTGAGGCTGTAGGATCAGTCAAACTGTTGTTTAATTATGATTTAGATTTTCATACATTTTTTAAAAATTGTTCATCCCGTTGTGGTTTCTTATTAACTAACTTGTATCTCAAAAAATAACAACTGGTTTGAAGTGTATTGATTTTGTCAGGGTTGTGTAATGTTTACCAGGTTTATTTGCGATTAAGTAGTATGCCTAATTTGAGTTTAACCTGTCATTGGCTTTCTTCAAAAGTGAAATATCATATTCCTGCCTAAATTTGAAATATGTATTTTCTTATATAACGTGTAAAGATTTTTTATCGGCTTATTTTAAGATAGAAATGTAAATGAAAGAAACTACTAACTCAGATTTAACTTTTGAGCCAGTAAATTGTTGAGTGCATTTTGGGAGGAAAAAAAGTCAATTCTTGAATAGTTTGTTTTACTTTGAGAAAGAAAAGGAGTAGTCTTTTGTATTTCTGCATAATCTCCAGGTGTTCTGTAAATTATTTGTAGATATTACATTTCAGTGTCACGATCGTCGTAATAGATGGACCAAGGCGCAGCGGGTACGTGAATGCTCATTTTTATTTATCCAAAACAAACACGAAAAACGATAAACTGACGACAAAACAGACTTGTAGGCAGCACACAGCAATACAAGAAACAATCTCCCACAAACCCCAAAACAAACACTCCTAATTATAGGACCTTCAAATCAGAGGCAACGATAGACAGCTGCCTCCAACTGAAGGCCCCAACACCAATTAGCAAAACATAGAAATACAAATTACTAGACAGAACATAGAAATAAACTAACATAGAACAATAACCAAAAACCCCGGACTACATAAATCTAACACCCCTCTACATAGACAACCACCCCGAACCACATAAAACAAATACCCCCCTGCCACGTCCTGACCAAACACAAATAACCCCTTACTGGTCAGGACGTGACATTCAGCCTCATTGGAGGCACCTTGAATTTGCCTTTTTTATTGCCATGTCTGTCTAATTTATTGAATGTGTGATTTAGGTAATCTGCTAAAATAAGTTCCTGTCTGGATATGATCAAATATAGCTTGAATTCTATCAACAACCCCCCAAAATTGCTGCTGGAGGGATATACAATGAAATCAATGTGTATGATTAAGGTAGAAGTCAACATTCAAAAATGGCCTTTTTGGTCCGTGTTTTAATAGACATACATTTATCCGTACATAGTATTAGTGCACTGTTGTGCTACTCTGGCAAAGTTGGGTACTCTAGCTTTAAATCAGCTTACTTCCTGTTCAGAGCGCATTCCCAGTACAAGCAATCTGAAGAATGGCAACATACAGATGAGCTTCATCTTTCTTACTAGTCTTTGGATAAAGATCAGTCTTTAAGTAGGCACCTTTTGTTTATGAGTCATTAGTACATTCTTTCTTTAATTCAAGTTATACTTTCTAGAATAAGTATGTTTTTACCTAGCCTTTAGGGTCATGATGATGCTAAACTAATGTGCGCTAACTAATTGCCATAGTTAACACCCAATGTATTTTCCATCTTTGACACGCAACTTAGCTTCCTTTATAATGTACTGTATCTGGCTAATGTGCGTGCCTAGGTATCTTTATGTTACAAGATGATACCGTTGTAATGTATACATAGTACGCGTATTGCTGTTTTAGTCATTTTGTGGTACTTTTCTAGTCAGGTACATGTTCCTCCTTTCTGCAATGTTATGTTGGCAAGCTAGGCCTTTTGTACTGTTAGCTTGTTATAGTTAGTGTATGGGGTCAGGCTATTCTTTACGTGTATGCATTTGTGTGAATGTGTGCAGATCATTTTGAAATAATATTTGCTTTATTCTGTACTTAACAGTTTTACAAAAAGTAGTATGTAACTAAATATTAAAAACCGTAATCCTGCCTCCAGGATCTTTATTGGGAGTTGTCAGCTGTATGCCAAGCTTTAAGTGTACACGTATCGTGAGGGCATAACAATAAGACTGACTACACCGCGGAACCTGCCAAAGGAAGAGTGGATCCCTTCTACACGTCTCGATCCAGCCTCTTTAGCCATCAGACTCCAGAGTTAACCCAGCTCATTATGCAACAACAAGATGATCAAGGTAACAGACATCCTTCAGCATTCAGACTCAGAGGACAGCACATACAACACTCTGGGGACCAGGTCACGGTGCTTAAGCTCTAGAGACTAATAAATCTGATCTGACATCAGTTAGTCCTGAAGACAGATCTAAGCACATTAGTTCTAGACAGTCGAGCCACTCTAGCCTGCCATCAGCTAGTGCTGCAGCCACCAGGGCTCCTGGAAAAGCAGAGGCTGCACGTGCACTGGCTTCCTATGCATAAGGGAAGCTGACATGATAAGAGAACAGGGCTGCATAAAAGAGCATCATAGAGTTACAGCTGAAGTAGCTAGAAGAAAAGCTGAGGTAAAGGCACACTTACATATTCTCAAGTAGGAGAAAGCTGCCTCAGCAGCCATAGCTGAAGCTGAGGTTCTCGAAGTAGCTGCCGATTATGAAAACAGAGAGACACGCTGTTTGTTAAAAACCCAGACGGCACACCTCTCAGCGTAACGCAACGCACCCGTGAGTATGTACAAGTCACATGCAACTACGTACACTGCTCAACCACCTCATAACACAAAGCCATTGAGACCGTCGAAGCTCCAGTTAGCAGCGGTCAACTTTGATACAGCCAGACTCTACAATACAGAACCAGACCACCGATGTGAAAAAGTAAAGCAGAGACCTACCTGTCAGTCCTACAGTTCATCCTAAGCAAGCGAAGACGCACAGCGATCCAAGCTTCACCTGCTTGAACACAGGCGGCTCCAACTCCACCTGTGAAGCATAACAAAGAACACCAGTGTCCATAAGGAAGACAGAAGTCTCATCTGAGTCTGAAGCGAACCAGGCTAGTCTCTCAGGGAAGAAAGTTGTCCTCTGCACAACAAGCCTCATCCGCTGAGAAGATGCTGCAGTTTCAGGAGCAAGACACTAGATGAGAGTAAGTCGTATCTCGAGGACAGCCACGTGTTACAGTTTCAACCAGTCATCTCGCAAAAGGTTGTGAAAAAGTGTTGCTGTGCAAAGAATGCAACAGTGATAGACATCTGCCCACACTGCATCCGGGGCCAGCCCGATGGAAAACAGAACTTTGCTACAAAAGGAGAGTGCAACACGTGCAGTAACCTCGAAGTGCACTGAGATCTGTGGAGATGCAGTCAGCTCTAGATCATGCATCAAGATATGCTTAGTCAAAGTGTATCCTGCAGGCCACAGAGTGATGGCAGTTAGACTGTACGCTCTCTTAGACGAACAAAGAAACAAGTCTTTAGCAAGAACTGAGTTCTTCGACCTCGATTTTATTTGCGATTCCGCTCCATACACTCTGAATGCATGTTCAGGAGTTGGAGACATCTGGGAGGAGACCAAGCAACTACATCGTTGAGTTAATGGACGGCAAGGCAGCTCACTCTCCCCAGTCTCATAGAATGTGACATGATGCCAGAAGACAGATCAGAGATCCCCTCACCTGATGTCACACTTAATCACCCACCTCTGAAGCCAGTTGCAGAAAAGATTTCAGCAATCGACTTAGACGCAGTAATCCTCCTCCTGCTTGGAAGAGATACTGGGAATGCGCAAAGTCAGAGAACAGTACAATGGGCTGGACAATGCAATGTCTAGACATAGGCTGGGTCATCTGTGAGTTATATCTGGACAGAGTGCTACAACAACAAAAAACGTGCTGCACAATGGACACATCATTCCTTAGCCCCTGCGCTAACAGCATCTAGATCAAGGAGAGATGGGATAACAACACTGCGCCAGGGACCTCAGAACTGCATGGAGGCCGCCATCCCAACCACAGATATGGACGACCTCGGATGTAAAGTGTTTTAAGAACACATGGCCATGACAAGCGAGCCCCGTCTGTCAAAGTTGACCTCTTCTTCAAAATCATGGACAGGGAAGTCTTCATGGACGAGTCGAACAGCTGTGTAGCTCCCATACCTTCCCGTTCAACTCGGTGTCACCTCCACAACAATGACAAGCAGTGAAGCGACTCACTTCGCTGTGACTTACTCTGGAGAGAAAGCCGGACATGAAAGAATGCTTCTGCGACTTCAAGCAGAAGATTTATGACAACGATCAAGCTGAAAAAGCACCACCATTGGAGGGAAAACAAGAGTGATGGTACTTTATCTATATTTAGTGTGTATCATCTCCAGAAGCCAGGTCAGATACGAGTAGTATTTGACTCCAGCGCCAAGCATGAGGTAGTCTCCCTCAATGACGTCCTCCTCAGTGGACCAAACCTGAATAACATACTCCTCAGAGTTCTCATCCGATTCCGAAAAAAACATTGCAGTCACAGATGTTCTACTGGGTTGTTTTCCCACAAAGACTACCAAAGGTTCCTGTGGTATGAAGACAATGACCTCAAAGATATCACAGAATAAAGGTGCATGTGTTCGGCAACAGCCCCTCACCAGCTGTAGCCATCTACGGCCTGAGATGAGCAGCCCAGGAGGGTGAAGAGCATGGGACAGATGCCAAACAGTTTGTCATGAGAAACTTCTACGTAGACATTGATTTACCCCATTCTCCAGCGATGAAGAAGCTATCAACATCCTGAAAGGAACAAGATAAATGTTAGCGGAGTCTAGCATGAGGCTGCACAAGATAGCCTCCAAAAAGACTTCAAGGACCTGGATCTAGGAGTATTTTTTTCATTTAACTAGGCAAGTCAGTTAAGAACAAATTCTTATTTACGATGATGGCCTACTGGAGAACAGTGGGTTAACTGCCTTGTTCAGGGGCAGAATGACAGATTTTTACCTTGTCAGCATGGGGATTCAATCTAGCAACCTTTCGGTTACTGGCCCAACGCTCTAACCACTAGGCTACCTACCACGAAGTCTAGGACTCAGTTGGAATCTGGAAACGGATCACTTCACCTTCTGAGGAGAGAAGCTGTTCACAAGAAGAGGTGTCCTGTACGACACACCTAGGGTTTGTAGCACATATCGCTATGCAAGGCTAGGCTCTAACGAGCGAATTCTCTACTGAACATGAACAATGTTATTGGGACACACCACTCCCAGAAGAGAAAGTAACTCAGTGGAAGCTGTGGAAAGAGACATTGATGTAACTCGAACAGCTCACCAGCCTCCCTATGTCCCTGTCTCCTTGTCCTTCATGCAGCAGAGAGAACTTTGCGTTTTCTCAGACGCATCCACTATGGCCATATCAGATGTATCATACCTCAGAGTGGTAGACGTCGAGGGACAAAGTCACGTTGGGTTCATCATGAGAAAATCCAAACTTGCTCCACAACCTGTTCACACTGTTCCACACCTAGAGCTTTGTGCCGCTGGCTTTAGCAGTTGAGATGGCAGACCTGATCAAAAATGAAATGGACATTGAGAGTCATGCAATGAAGTTCTACACAGATAGCAATATTGTGCTGTGATATATTCACAAAGCATCTAGAAGATTCTACATCTATGTGTCAAACAGAGTTACACGTATAAGAAAGTCCACACACCCAGAACAGTGGCACCACGTCAGTATGGAAGTAAGCCTGTGCCAGCAGCTTCCCTCAAGCTCACTAACTGGTTCTTGGGTCCAGCCTTCCTGACAAGAACAGAGACAGAAAAGGCTACTCAAAGACCTTTGAACTTGTTGGACCAGACACAGAAATCCGGCAGCAAGTCACAACCTTCACTACCAAAGCTACTGGAGGCCAGCTTAGCTCACAGGATTGAAGCAACAGCAAAGCTCATACAGCTGGCCAAATCCTTCTCCAGGGCAGTGACAAGTGCAAGAGCAACCATCTTGCACAAGCCAAAACCACCATCATTAGATGCATACAGCAAGAAGTCTTCGAAAAATAAATGAAGTACATCACCAAACAGTCTGCTCAAGAAGCTGAACCCAATCATTGATGAAGACAGGTTGATGAGAATCAGAGGCCTTACATCTGCAGCTGATGTGATGTGGGAAGAGAAACACCGCCTCATCACCCCCAAGAACCACCACATCGCCACTCTGTTGGTAAGATACTACCACGAGCAAGTTGCACACCAGGGTCATCACTTCACTGAAGGTGCAGTCCGGTCAGCTGGATTGTGGATTGTTGGAAGTAAAAGGTTGGTATCCAGTGTGGTCTATAAGTGTGTAACCTGCAGGAATCTCCACGGAAAACTGGAAGAGCAAAAGATGTCAGACTTACCTGCGGACAGACTTACCTTAGATTCAATGTTCACTCATCGATTTTATACACCTGTCAGCCATAGGTGTGGCTGAAATAGCCGAATCTACTAATTTGAAGGGGTGTCCACATACAGAATATATACAAAAGTATGTTGTGCTAGCTAGCGAATATGCTGACATTAGCTAGCTAATCATTTGGCTATGGGCTGGCACTGGCAGTTTGGGATTATGGAGAGTGAATTAAATTGTTTCTTCATCATCTTGCTAGGTAGTTATCTAGCTGTGGTCATCTGCCTAGTATAAACAAGAGCTTTCTACAAATGAACAACCTTAATGCAGCTAGAGCTATCTAGCTAACATAGGAATCTATGCAACACACATGGACATGCATTGCCAAACAATGCTAGACCTACTGCCACATTCCGGTTTGAAGTGTTTTAACAAGGCTGAGTGGCGGACGACTTCAAGGTCTTTGCTGTGTAAACATAAGAGATTAAATGCCGACACTATTCAGAGGCAGGCAAACATTTGTCAATCCTACTAGTGTTTCTGAGCTTTTATATTCTAGATAGAGCTCTTTTTAAAAACACGTGCTACCAAAGTAAAAAAAAAATTGCAGCGTCTAACCCAACAGCTAAGGTCCCAAAGTGGGGTTGGGGCCCCAAACCAAAACTCGCTTATGGCCCCAAAAAGGCTAAGGCCTGTGAACAATGGATACATTAAACCTTCAATTCCAGACAACATAAAAGAATGTGATAATGGATAACATTAAATCAGAAATCTTTGAAAAGTTGAGTCACTGACTATCAACCTTCCTTGTGATCAAAATATTTACAAAAACATAATACTGTAATAGAAGCTCCATTGTTATTCATGTCATAAGGAGGAATTCCCCTCAACCACACTCACAAATCAAGGAAAACAAACATTCTTTCCAATTGTAAAAGAGCCAACTTCTTCATAGGTTTTTTGTTACACAGAAATAACCAAAAATTACAAAAGTGCACTGTGTTGTTCAACATACTGTACATGTAACCAGGTCAAAAATCACTACCTACAGTTCGCAATGCTCCCACATAGGGCAATAGAGCCTGTGAGAAGAGCCCTGTGGCTTCATGGCTGCTATGAAAGTGAACTGTGTTTACGTGTGATCAGGGGTGTATTCATTCCGCCGATTCTGTTGAAAAATGTTTCTTATACGGAAGCAAATGGAATTAAACTAGGATAAACATGCCTGAATTTGTTCAATAGAAGACTCGTTTGCAACTGTTGGACTAATGATTACACCCTAGATCAGCTAGAGTCAGGCAAGAGTGTGCAATGCAGTATTGAATGTGTCACTGTCTGCCCATGTGCAACGGTCACCTGAAATTTCTCTCGACCTGTGTGCACCTACGTTGTAAACTTTCATGCATATTCTAGGTTGTAGCAACCTCATGATGGGTAAAGGGAAAATTCGAGGATCATGTAGTAGCCTAAACCTACTGATGTTACATTGAACTGGGTGAATAGAATATGAATGACAGTCATCCAACATGCTGTAATAGAAATAAGGCCATGCTTATGAAGAATAGTCTTCCTCCCTCATCTTAAAGTGGCACCGACGGCCACTGATATGGATGTCCGTTAAAGTTCTCCAATGTCTGGTAAATTAAAATATTCCCGGTCATGTTGTCCACCTCAACAGATTTTTGAATATGCGCATGAAAATCTGTCGCCAATTGGATGGAAACCTATAGACACCCTAAAGACAAGTGCGCTAGTCCAGTGTCTCTGCCTGCACATCATGGTTCACCAGCAGCCACAAACATCTAAAAGAATAAGCTACAGACAAGGGTTGAATATTTTCCCAGTATTTTACAAATGTTCTATCCTGAGAATCACTTCTCCCAGGTAACCCAGCATTTCCTGTCCAAACCGGAAGTGTCATTCTAAAGCATATTAATATGTCTGTATTTTATTAGAGCTTTGAAACCGATGCTACCTGAGCCTGATGAGACATACATTAAATACCTTCTATGAGCCTTGCCTTCTATGAGCCTTGCCTTCTATGAGCCTTGCCTTCTATGAGCCTTGCCTTCTATGAGCCTTGCCTTCTATGAGCCTTGCCTTCTATGAGCCTTGCCTTCTATGAGCCTTGCCACAATCCTGTCTCGCCGCTCTACAGCCAATTCTTTCAACCTCATGGCTTGGTTTTTGCTCTGACATGCACTGTCAACTGTGGGACCTTATATAGACAGGTGTGTGCCTTTCCAAATCATGCCCAATCAATTGAATTTACCACAGGTGGACTCCAATCAAGTTGTAGAAACATCTCAAGGATAATCAATGGAAACAGGACGCACCTGAGCTCAATTTTGAGTCTCATAGCAAAGGATATGAATACTTATGTAAATAAGGTATTTCTATTTTTAATACATTTTCAACAATTTCTAGAAACCCGATTTCACTTTGTCATTATGGGGTATTGTGTGTAGATTGCTGAGGATTTGATTTATTTTAATACATTTAGAACAAGGCTGTAATGCAACAAAATGTGGAAAATGTCAAGGGGTTAGATTACCTTCCGAAGGCAGTGTATGTATTTTTTTTTTTACTGACAAATAAAATCAATAAATCAATCAATCCAAACTGTGCAGAGGCACAAATCGAAAAATGGAAAGAGACATCTGTTACAAAACACCAAAAAGTTTAATGACATTCAGAGATTGTCAAGCCAAGCCTTCGATACTGGGTAAGCCTACAAGGTAGAGAGGGATGTCAGGATTGACATAATATATTTATTGTGGTGTTGAAAAGGCAAACCTTGTCGGTATGTTTTGTTTACTGGTTGTGTGGTGCATTGGCACAGAAACCTGTTGGAGGAAAATTCGTTGCATATATTTTATATAATTATAAATATGTCATGAAAATGTTGAAAATCAGATTTCCTCCTATCTGATCATTTTCTGCAACCGGCTCTGATAGTGAGTAATGAAGCAGGCAGGGAGAGTGTGCTCGTCTGTGGAGGTTGGTGAACCCTTAACCTTCTGGCTCATAGCCCTGTGTGGCATAACAGTGCCACAAAACCAAAGTAGATATCCACATAATTCTATGAGGGGGAGGGTGTTCGATTTATTTTACAGTACTAGGGGAGGGTCATGTGAAAATACTTTTTACATTGGGGGTGACACCTTGAGTTGAACCAGTACCCCCCCAGTAAATTTTGATCTGTTCCTAGTGAGCTAGCACACAGTGTCCTTTGCTCCTGAGTGGTGCCGTGGGTCAGCTGTTTGTTCACCCACACCTGTCCGCAACTGCTATTAACCCATCCACAACACCTGACTATATTATGTGATAAAGTGAAAATCTAAGCCTATGGGTTTTTTTTGTTTTGTTCCAGATCTGACTTCAAAGTCTTTTCTTTTTAGATAGACAGCAATTTCTGATACTCCATTATATATGCTGATCAACTGGCTTGTTATTGTGTAAGGAAAATAAATACCACATGAATCAGATAATATACCTGGCCATTACAACTGATCAAAGATTTCTGACCAAATTCATAGTTACTACGTTTTGCCTTTTGTTGGGATATATTTTCTTAAACTAGTTGTGGTGCATAGCTTATGAATACTAATGCTAAACATAAGAGGTTTATATTGTATTAACATAGATTGAGCAACATATAATAGACATGACTAACTGGAGGGTTGCTGGCTAGTAGGAGTGTAGGCTGAGTAGACTCGTGACACACACACACAATGCCTGGTTGTGGGGCCGCTCAAGGACAGGTGTACGGGAGGGGCTGGTAGAATGGAAGATAGCTGTAGCACAAACTGTCCTAACTGTAGCATAAAAACAGGCACTGTCCTTGGGTGTCTGACTCTCGGGTACACACATGAAGATAAGCTAGAAGACAACTATGCTTGGCAACAAAGATTCGTCTAGAGGCTGGGACCAGCCTGCACGCCAACGATAGGATGAGTAAGTTTAAACCACGCTCATCCTCCCTCTGACAGGCCAGCAGTGAGCGGGAACTATCTCTGTCAGAGTATTTAATGAAAAGCAAAGGATGTGTCACTCAGTTCTCTGTTTGCCCTGCGAGGTGTTACAGTGAACCCGTATATACGAAGATTGCATTTACCATTTATTCTGCTTGACTAATTCTATTAATAAACAGCTGAAAATATATTCAGTAGCCTAGCGTTAAATTCTGTTCTGATACCAGATTGAATTGACGCAACCTTAACAATTGGTGACCCCGACGTGATCTGGTATAGGAACTTCGCTGAGTAAATAATTTGTTCTAATACCAGATTCGAACTTGACGTGATCCGACAATTGGTGATCCCGACGTGATTCTGGTAGAAGGACTTCGCTGGAACTTGTCCGCTGTCGTCGGACGGTGTGTTTCACAAATCCTGACCGGTCAAACAAAAGGTAAGCAGACACCTATTGTGAATAACTAAAGTTCTGCATATTGGCATTATCCACATTTATTTTGTGAAGCACCTGTTTGATGTAAGTGATTAAATTGTGGAACGTTCACCTGTTATATTAATAATTTGATTTTGAAACGATTTTGAGAGTTGTGGTGTGATAAATGCAATCTTGAAACCGATCGATCGTTGATGATATAACAAGTGAATGTAATATACTAGGTATTGAAGAACCAAGTTGTAACGCCCTGGCCATAGAGAGGGGTTTTTTGTTTTTTATTTTGGTTAGGCCAGGGTGTTACATTGGGTGGGCGTTCTATGTTCCTTTTTCTATGTTTTGGTATTTCTTTGTTTTGGGCCGTGTGTGTGGCTCCCAATCAGGCACAGCTGAAGCTCGTTGCTGCTGATTGGGAGTCACACATAAGGAGCATGTTTTTCCTTTGGGTTTTGTGGGTAATTGTTTCTGTTTGAGTATTTGCCTAACAGGACTGTTTGCTGTCGTTTTGTTCATTTTGTAGTGTTCTCTTATTTGTTTAGAATTAAAATTCTAATGATGAGCACATCCTCTGCTGCACCTTGGTTCCCTCTTACAGACAGCCGTGACAGAATTACCCACCAACAACGGACCAAGCAGCAGAGGAAGGAGCAGCACAAGGAGAGGCACCAGGAGAAAAGCTATCTGGAGTCATGGACTTGGGAGGAAATCCTGGATGGGAAAGGACCATGGGCTCAAGCTGGGGAGTATCGCCGCCCGCAGTGGGAGATCGAGGCGGCGAGAGCTGAGAGGCGCTGGTACGAGGCGAGGGAGCTCAACGGACACGGGAGGCAGCCCCACAATTTTTTTTGGGGGGGCACACGGGGAGATTGGCAGAGTCAGGTGGTAGACCTAAGCCAACTCCCCGTGCTTACCGGAAGCAGCGTGGTACTGGTAGGACACCGTGTTATGCTGTGGAGCGCACGGTGTCCCCAGTGCGCGTTCAAAGCCCGGTGCGCTACATACCAGCCCCCCGCAAGTGCCATGCGAGTGCAGGCATCGAGCCAGGGCGGATGGTGCCAGCTCAGCGCGTCTGGTCTCCAGTGCGCCTCCTCGGTCCAGGTTATCCTGCGCCGGCGTTGCGCACTGTGTCTCCAGAGCGCTGGGAGGGTCCAGTTCGCCCAATGCCTGCTCTCCGCCTGTGCCGGGCCAAAGTGGGCTTTCAGCCTGGAGTGTGGGTAAAGAGTGTCTGTACCAGAACTCCATGGCTCCCCCACAGCCCGGTTTATCCTGTGCCTCCTCCTCGGACCAGGCCTCCAGTGGGTCTCCCCATCCTGGTCCATCCTGTGCCACCTCCCAGGACCAGGCCTCCAGTGGGTCTCCCCATCCTGGTCCATCCTGTGCCACCTCCCAGGACCAGGCCTCCAGTGGGTCTCCCCATCCTGGTCCATCCTGTGCCACCTCCCAGGACTAGGCCTCCAGTGGGTCTCCCCATCCTGGTCTGTCCTGTGCCACCTCCCAGGACTAGGCCTCCAGTGGGTCTCAACTGTCCTGAACTGCCAGAGTGGCCAGGGACGCCCGCCAGCCCGGTGAGTCCTGTGCCTACGCCTAGGGCCAGGCCTCTGTCATGTCTCCCCAGCCTGGTGAATCCTGGGTCAGTGCCGTCAGAGCAGCCAGGGTCGCCCGCCAGCCGGGCGCAACCATCGCCGCCCGCCAGCCGGGCGCAGCCAGGGTCGCCCGCCAGCCGGGCGCAACCATCGCCGGCCGCCAGCCGGGCGCAACAAGGGTCGCCCGCCAGCCGGGCGCAACCATCGCCGGCCGCCAGCCGGGCGCAACAAGGGTCGCCCGCCAGCCGGGCGCAACCATCGCCGCCCCCCAGCCGGGCGCAGTCAGCGTCGCCCACCAGACCTTCGGCGCGGCCAGGTGCGCCACCTAAGAGGGCGACGTCAAGGGTGGAGCAGAGGCCACGTCCCGCACCTGAGCCGCCGCCGTAAGAAGGCCCACCCGGACCCTCCCCTTCAGAGTCAGGTTTTGCGGCCGGAGTCCGCACCTTTGGGGGGGGGGTACTGTAACGCCCTGGCCATAGAGAGGGGTTTTTTGTTTTTTATTTTGGTTAGGCCAGGGTGTTACATTGGGTGGGCGTTCTATGTTCCTTTTTCTATGTTTTGGTATTTCTTTGTTTTGGGCCGTGTGTGTGGCTCCCAATCAGGCACAGCTGAAGCTCGTTGCTGCTGATTGGGAGTCACACATAAGGAGCATGTTTTTCCTTTGGGTTTTGTGGGTAATTGTTTCTGTTTGAGTATTTGCCTAACAGGACTGTTTGCTGTCGTTTTGTTCATTTTGTAGTGTTCTCTTATTTGTTTAGAATTAAAATTCTAATGATGAGCACATCCTCTGCTGCACCTTGGTTCCCTCTTACAGACAGCCGTGACACAAGTGTGTATGTGGTTAGTTGGCGTACTTAACCGGAATGAGTGTGGGTGGATGTAGGTATAACAACGATTGTAATGTACTAGGTATTGAAGTACCAAGTGTGTATGTGGTTAGTCGGCGTACTTAACCGGAATGAGTGTGGATGGATGTAGGTATAACAATGATTGTAATGTACTAAGGTATTACATACCAAGTTTGAGTGTGGCTGTCAAGTCTGGGACTGGTAGCAAGACTGAATGAAGATTGGGAGGCCAACCTAATCATATGACTGAAGTACATTAGATACTAGTCGGCATACTGTATCAAGTGTGAATGATCTACGGATAAAGGTGTTATACTGAGGTAACCATTGAATGACTGAAGTACATTAGATACTAGTCGGCGTACTGTATCAAGTGTGAATGATCTACGGATAAAGGTGCAGGTCCGGTAAGCCTGTGTTATACTGAGGAAAACACTGAATGACTGAAGTACATTGGGTATTAAGTCGGCGTACTAATACCGAGTTTGAGTGACCTGCGGGTAAATAAGAGGTCGGGGACGGTCGACCTGAGTTATATCATCTAGCGCTGGGGAAATAAATAACGTTAGGAACGTACGTTAGAGACGTAAATTAACATTGATAGTTAGGTTACCATAGACTGAAATTGAATATGACCAACCAGGAGACCGAGAGGGTGCTGAAAGCACTGAAGTCAACACTAGAGATTAATGGGGGTAGAGACGGGAAAGAGTGGAAAAGGAGGGGGAAAAATGATATAAGGGATGGATAAAAGAAGGTAGTATTAATGCACCCAAGCGGACTCCCAGTCGACGGGAGCCCGGTAGAATATTGGAAACGCTAAAACGAAAAACAGACAAAACCTGTTCCGAGTGGAAGCAGGGGGGAAGCGCGTAAAGGCAAATTTAAAGAAGCAATGGAGAAGGCTCAATTAAAGAAGCAATGGAGAAGGCTCAATTAAAGGAGCAATGGAGAAGGCTCAATTAAAGGAGCAATGGAGAAGGCTCAATTAAAGAAGCAATGGAGAAGGCTAAATTAAAGGAGCAATGGAGAAGGCTCAATTAAAGAAGCAATGGAGAAGGCTAAATTAAAGGAGCAATGGAGAAGGCTCAATTAAAGGAGCAATGGAGAAGGCTCAATTAAAGAAGCAATGGAGAAGGCTAAATTAAAGGAGCAATGGAGAAGGCTCAATTAAAGAAGCAATGGAGAAGGCTCAATTAAAGAAGCAATGGAGAAGGCTAAATTAAAGGAGCAATGGAGAAGGCTCAATTAAAGGAGCAATGGAGAAGGCTAAATTAAAGGAGCAATGGAGAAGGCTAAATTAAAGGAGCAATGGAGAAGGCTCAATTAAAGAAGCAATGGAGAAGGCTAAATTAAAGGAGCAATGGAGAAGGCTCAATTAAAGAAGCAATGGAGAAGGCTAAATTAAAGGAGCAATGGAGAAGGCTCAATTAAAGGAGCAATGGAGAAGGCTAAATTAAAGGAGCAATGGAGAAGGCTAAATTAAAGGAGCAATGGAGAAGGCTCAATTAAAGAAGCAATGGAGAAGGCTAAATTAAAGAAGCAATGGAGAAGGCTAAATTAAAGGAGCGGATAGGTAATTGCGATAGAATTGTTTAAAAAAAGTCTTGGACATTTCATAAGAGTGAAGCCGAAAGAGAGATAAAGTTGTAACATTGGTTTTAATCTTACGATAGAGGTAAGGCAGAAAGATGTTTGAAAGGAGGTCATGTTTTTCCCTACGGGTGAAAACAGGAGAGTTGGTTGTGAGCGCTGGACTATATGTGGCTGGAAGCGGTTCTGGTCTGAATAATGGAATCATAAAAGTTTTGTGATAAATTCTGGTTATTGATTCGTGGTATTGATTGTTTAGTAACACCAGTGAATTGAACATTGCATGGAAAAATGCCAAGACAGTAAAGTGAATTGCAGGTGGAGTTAATTGTATTTTTACAGGGATGATGCACATTAAACACAGTTGTGTATAATGGCAGGGTATTCCTAGCAAACAGAATGGGTCGGTTTGCAGACAAACTGAAGGGGTTTTAAGGTTTTAAGCAATCTTGGGTCAAATTATTCAAATAGTACGTTAAAATATGGGGTTTCATAGATTGGAAGTAAAATATTTTATCCAAGGGTAGTGTATGTTCAATTAAAGTACACAGAACCGTTGAGGAAGTTTAAAACAAATTATTAATGATTTGAGGAAGTACAGTGGAGTTATTATTAGGCTTTGTTTGTAGTTAACTTTTGGGTTTTTGAATCGGTGTAGTATGATGAAATGCTGACCAAGTGGTTATTTTATGGAAAAAGGAGCGCTTAGCTCTCTTTGGGAAAAATTCCTAGGGACAGGATATCTTAAAGGGATACACATGGCATTTTGAAGTTTAGTTTTCTGAGTTTTAATTAACCTCTACGGGCCACGGGGGCAGTATTGAGAATTTTGAAAAAAATATGTGCCCATTTTTAACTGCCTCCTACACCAACTCAGAAGCTAGGATATGCATATTATTAACACATTCGGATAGAAAACACTCTGAATTTTCTAAAACAGTTTGAATGGTGTCTGTAAGTATAACAAAACTCATATTGCAGGCAAAAACCTGTGAAAAATAGATTAAAAAAATGAGAATTTTGTGACTGTACTATTTAGTGTCATTGTTTTAAAGATACCACAGTGAGAAAGGATTCAGTTCGCAACTCCTACTGCTTCCACTAGATGTCAACGATCTTTAGAAAGTTGTTTGAAGCATCTGTCATGAATACAGACCGAATTAGAATGCTTACAAGTTGACACGTCATCACTTCATTTTTTGCGCCTGCGCATGAATCTGAGAAGTGTCTTTGTCATAATCGTTTATTCTAGACACTTGATAGGTTGTGTGAAAATATTACTGATGTTTACTGATGTTTCACGTTAAAAATGGACCAAAAGATTAATGCTAAACAACGTTTGACATGTTTGAACAAACATAAATAGATTATTTACTAGGTTTTTTTTAGCTTTTCGGCGTGACTTTACACTGCCCACCTCATTTTGTGGGAGCCTACTGAACGCTAACTATTTGGACATAAATTATGAACTTTATCAAAAGAAACCACATTTGTTCTGGACCTGGGATCGCTGGCAGCGCCTTCTGATGGAGATAATCAAAGGTAAGGAGATATTTTGAATGTTATTATCGATATTAGATGATGCTAATGCTAACGGTATAGCTTAGCTTATAGCTTAGCTTATGTTGTTAGCATAGTACCCAGTTTATAGCAAAATGTGATTTCCCAGTAAAGTTATTTTGAGATCTGGCCATTCGGTAGCAATTACGAGATGATAATATATTATTCTTTGAATGACAATATTATAATTTACCAATGTTTTCGAATAGTAATTCCGTGATTTGTAATGCTGGATTCACTGGGAGCATTCGAGCCGAAAAAAATTCTGAATTTCACCGTGACTGTAAATGCTGTTTTTGGATATAAATATGACCTTGATGGAACTAAAAATGCATGTATTGTCTAACATAATGTCCTATGAGTGTCATCTGATGCAGATTGTCAAAGGTAAGTGCATAATTCTAGCTAGTTTTCTGTCTGTTGATGCCCTTCTTTGAATTGGCTAAACATTACACGCAGCTATTGTCAATGTACTCTCCTCACATAACCTAACTTTATGCATTCTCCGTAAAGCCTCTGAAAATCGGACAGCGTGGTTAGATTTAGGAGATATATCTTTCAAATGGAGGAAAATAGTTGATTATTTGATTATTTGAAATGATTACTCTTGCAGTTTTGAATTCCCCGCCATGGTCACATGACAATGAATCCCAATACCGGGATAAGATCCTGCCCCCTGGCCTCAACAGGTTTTAAACACGTGAAATTCTTTTGATAGGGAATGTTCTGGGAACCTGGGATACAAAATGTAGATACAGTTCTTAGCCTTCATTTGTCTAATGTAGTAAGAAACACGGTTCTGAAAGGGTGGTATGACTTTTGACCCCTCTGGTGACTTTTCCTTTTGTGGTCTGATCAGCCGCAATGAACGGCCATTTGGATAGTGAATTTAAGGAAATTTGTTATACTGACTTTAAGAAAATTTGTAGAACTGATAATTATGATGGAGTTAAAGTTCTTAGACACAATTGATAATTTGAACCAATGAGAAGACAGAATGACGATAAGGGTACAATAATTTTTCTTTGTGGAGTAGTTCAGATTAGTCATTTTGATCTGATTATGTTATGTGAATATCGTTTGATAATTAGGGGTATTTTTTACATTATCTAGATAAGTTTATTTTCCCTTAGGAAGTCAGCTGTGGTTGTATTCAGTGGAAGAGATTTAACACAACAAGGCTGTGGAATTAATATAATAGTATTATTATATTTTGTTGTTGAATAAGTTTAATAATGGTAGACTTATGTCAAGTATTAGGATATATTCTAAGCCAACAGGACAGGAATATATGACATCTGTGGGTGATCCAGGATCATTGAGGGTATTGAGATACATTTAAGTAGCTATGGAATAAGACAGCAGACGGAGAAGTCCTCCCCTGCACTGCTGAGACCTTGATGGGTTGGAAGTAGCAGGAGGAGAGCATAAGCAAGGAAGAGAAGATAAAAGGGACACAGAAGAATTAGATAACAGTTAGTGAGTGGAGACCAGCATAGTTAAATTATAAACAGGTGAGGACAGAAATAATACTGGGACAGACAGAAAATACATAATAAGAATAGAAGATAGGAAGATAATTTAGTTTGGTTCGCATAGTTAGGATATTAATTAATGGAGAGACTATCGGCTCCATTTGGCATGTATTTTAGTTTTGATTTTAAGTTTATGTTTGGTAAATTCGCCAAGAAGAGATATGACTATTTACACAGACAAGCACATAGGCATCAGAGACTTGTTACAGAGTAGCTAAGGATGAATGCCCCAGGGAGAATTGGACATGTGGAAAATGAAAGGGGGCAATCCTACAAGAGAAGGGCTGACATGAGGATAATTTACTAACCTTACCAAAGACATTGTTTAGATATGCAGCAATATTGATACATGGCTTGAGACATGTATAAATAGGGGGAGTATGGTAGAGCAGGCGATAGAACAGCTTAGGATAATTACTTAAACAAATTGTTTGTTGTAGAATATCCATTCCAACATTTGGAAATGGACTTATTGAACTATTCCGAATTGAGGGGAAGACGGGGTGTTTAACAATAATAGATAAGTATAGCAAATGGGTAGAAGCGTTCCCAACTTACTTGGTGGACATGATTATGGTAGCTAGAATATTAGGTCATGTCACGACAGTGACGGATGGTGGTGCCCCTCCTCGGCCGGGCGGGGCTCGGCGGTCGTCGTTGCCGGCCTACTAGCTACCATCGATCCCTTTTTGTTTCACTTTCGTTTGGTTAGGTCTAGGTAGGCACGCACCTGTTTTGGGTTAGCCATTAGTAAGGGGGGGGGGTATTTAGGTTAGCGTAGGATGTATGTGGTTGTACGTGATTGTGTTGCTTGTCCGGGTTTTTTGTGCGAAAAGAACGTGTACTGAGTTTTCCTTCTGCCAGTGGTTTATTTTCTTTGTGTACACCATCGCAGAATATTTAAGGGCTGCGCCCCTATACTTTGGCGACCACATCCAGTTGCTTCAAATAAAGAAGTGTGGTCACGAACTCTCTGTCTCCTGCGCCTGACTCTACCTCTCCTGTTGTTCTTCGAGCCAGCCCGTGACAGGTCAAGATATTATCCCTAGAGTTGGTTTACTAGGATCTATCTCTTTAAAGGATGGATGACATTTTAGCTAATCAGGTTAGAGATACCAGAACAGGTAGACATAGAAGTTGAAGTAATACTAACAGAACACATGAGAAGACTGTTTGTTAACCAAACCCGTATGCCCAAGAATTTGTGTCCAACAGGTGAATTACAGGAGAAGGTGATTCACTCAATCCAACCAGGAGACTGGGTGTGGATCCAGTCCCTGAGGAGAAAAAACTGGAAGCAACACCGTTGGGAAGGCCCATACCAGGTTCTGTTAAACCACTGCCTTTGCCATTAGAAAAGCTGAGAGAGTCACTGGGTCCACGTTATCCACTGCAAGAAGGTATGTACACATATGAGCACTGCTGATCACACACAGAGTTAGGAGAATAACCGAGTACCAACAGGGTCCGGGGGTTACCTCCTTAACGAAGATTTCCTATCCCGACCGTTCATCACTGTGTGTGCTCCTAGAGGTGTGAGTAGGGGGTGGTACCTAGCAGATCGACTAAGGGCAGGAGAGGGTTGGCGGTTTTTGGGAAGAGTAGAGACTCTGAGCTGCATCATAGTCTAATCTTTCTGATACATTCAGATCCACCACCTTCCGGTACTAATCATACGACACCGTTGTCATTTATAAGAATGAAAAGATAAACTATATAATACACTGATGAGTGATGTACAGAATGAGGAATCAAAAAAGATCAGGATGTAGGTTTAAGGTAAACATTAAACAATTTCCTGGGAAAGAAGACAACTGTACAGGAATTGGGGTTGGCCAGATTGAAGTACTCAGACAACCCACCTCGATTCACCTTAACTCCTGATGAGTACCAGTGTTATAGATACAAGAATGGCACCGAGAACTTAGATGATTTTAATGGCTGAAAGTAATCGTTAATGTGACTGACTTAGGTTTGAAAGATGAATAGAACATTTTTAACCTCACAGCACCTATAACTGATGAAGGGTGGGCTAGTACCAGCAAAGGACGCATACGACAGAAATTACCACAAAGGGTGGTTAGGAACTTGCGCCCTGGGGTTATAGGTCCAACTAGTTCGAATTAATCATCAGAGGCCAGTTATAGGAGGCTAAAGTAGGCACAGGAGGAGTTTTGACCAGGATGGGAGTAGCTTTGTCTAGATGGATGCTATTGGCATCCTCAGGAAAGTTCCAGATGAATACAAAGCTATGAATCAAATATGTGAAGGCTTTAACACTACATTATTTTGGTAATTGACAATAAATAAAAATGTGGCTTGGATTAATGACATATTTTATAATCAACAGAGATTCATGAATGAAACCGGGGATGCAGTAAAGAGGTTCTCTGACCAATTATCCGCCACCCCCCTCATGACCTGGTAAAATAGATTGACTCTCGATATGTTATTGGCAGAAGAGGGCGGTGTAGGTAGAATGATTAGGTTCATTGCTGTACGTACATTCCTGATAACACAGCTCCAGATGGATCAGTGACCAAGGCCCTGGCCGGTCTAAACAATTTAGCTCAAGAGTTAGCAGAAAACTCCGGGGTGGACACTGCACTCACGGGGTGGTTCGATAGTACCTTTGGAAAATGGAAAAATGTTGTAATCATTGTGGTGTGGGCTGCTTTCACCTGTATGAGTGTGTTTGTGTTGTGTGGTTGTTGTTTGGTCCCTTGTGCGAGAGGTCTCATTTCCAGGGTTCTGGAGAGATCGATAACGGAGCAGATGGTGAGATACGGACCGAGTCCAAGTTCAGACCAGTGGGACGACAAATACCTACCGCCGAGCCTGGTGGAGGATTCATTCAATTATGAGGAGCCCATGTTAGATGAGACCATCTTTAGAGTTTCCTGAATTAGTTTGATTTTGTGTGAAATTTCTGAATCCAATAAAAATAGATGTGTTATAATGTATGTGAAATATTTAGCCAATCGGGTGGATGTAATGAACGTTTTGACTAAATGATTTCACTCAGAAACCTTATAACCTGTTGAAATGTATTCGAAATAAGGCTATAATAATGGGTTAAAAACTATATTCCAATACTGTGTGAATAAGACACTGTTACCAGAATGAGCAGGGCAGAGTTGATAAGACGACCTTGGGAAAGGAACAGGAGAAGAAGCCTCCTTAAGTTAGGGAGAGAAACAACGGCCTGGGAACGGCTTAGTGGGCAGGAGATTAGAAGACAGGTGGCAAAGTTGATAAGGAATGTATGTGTACTGTGGCAGAATACAGCCGCCTAAAGCTGGGTTGAGTTCTCTACTGATGTGTGTGTGTGTTAATATAGAAGGATATATTATAACCAACAGAGATTTGTTAACTATACTTGCACTGCACTGACAGGTATGGCTGAGCAACTAGAGGCTACCACTAGAACCGCTAGACGAAATAGATTGGAGTTGGATATGATATTGGCTAATAATGGGGGGTGTATAAAATGTTTGGTGAACAATGCTGTACTTTTATCCCTAATAACACCAGCCCTGATGGTAGCATTACCAAAGCCCTATTGGGACTTGACAAGCTATCTGCTGAAATGAAGGGTGTAGCGGGGGTAGACAAGTGGAATTGTCTGAATACCTTTTTTGGCAAGTACACATCTATGGTGGTTACTGGATTTCTGACCCTAGTGCTTGTGTTCCCATTATTGATGTGTTGTGCTACCTGTATAATCCCTTGCTTAAGAAAGTCTCTTACAGATGTTGTCAGGGCAACCGGAATGATGCTTTTGATGGAAGTGACCCCGGAGGACACTGAATCCAGCTCTGGGCAAAAGAAGGGTCTGTCTGAGGATGATCCTTGGTTTGCTGTTGATGAAGTGGTTGAATAAAGCGTATCCAAAATGTTCTCATATGTATTGAATGTAGTGGCAGGTGGATGTGAAGGTTTTAAGTTCTGGGACAAAGAGTCTGTCCCACACATGTTAGGTGTAGCCACTGTCGCAAGAAGGTCTTCTTTTTATATGTTTTTTTGAATAATAATGTTCTGAATTTATCCTGTGTACTATTTGTCTTTCCTTATGTGAAGGTTTGAAGTTCCTGGGTGGCTGGTAGTCAACCTAGTACAAGTTAGGTGTAGCTGGAGGACTGAAGGTTTTTTGTTATCGTTATTGCCTATTAATAAAAGTGTTTGTATTGTATTTTAGTGAGTGACACCCTAGTGGGTGTCAAAAGGGGGAATCCTACATTTCTCTGAAATGTCTTACTGGGAAATGTTCACACCCAGAGGGTGTGAAAAGGGGGATTGTTGGGTTATATTTTCTTAAACTAGTTGTGCATAGCTTATGAATACTAATGCTAAACATAAGAGGTTTATATTGTATTAACATAGATTGAGCAACATATAATAGACATGACTAACTGGAGGGTTGCTGGCTAGTAGGAGTGTAGGCTGAGTAGACTCATGACACACACAGACAATGCCTGGTTGTGGGGCCGCTCAAGGACAGGGAGGGGCTGGTAGAATGGAAGATAGCTGTTGCACAAACTGTCCTAACTGTAGCATAAAAACAGGCACTGTCCTTGGGTGTCTGACTCTCGGGTACACACATGTGTAATAAACAGCTGAAAATATATTCAGTAGCCTAGCGTTAAATTATGTTCTGATACCAGATTGAATTGACACAACCCTAACACTTTGTAGGGCAGTAGGCTACAGTCGATGTCCCAGATTTCAGTTTCCATTTATCCCATCTGAACAGTAGGCGACAGTTCACTTGAAGTGCCATAGGCCTATTTGAAGTCCCCGTCTTGTGACTGTCGAATTTATATAGCCTCACAATCATTACATTTACATTTACATTTAAGTCATTTAGCAGACGCTCTTATCCAGAGCGACTTACACATTGGTGCATTCACCTATAATATCCAGTAGAACAAACACTTTACAATAGTGCATCTAAATCCTTTAAAGGGGGGGGGGGGGGGGGGGGGTTAGAAGGATTACTTTATCCTATCCCAGGTATTCCTTAAAGAGGTGGGATTTCAGGTGTCTCCGGAAGGTGGTGATTGACTCCGCTGTCCTGGCATCGTGAGGGAGATTGTTCCACCATTGGGGTGCCAGAGCGGCGAACAGTTTTGACTGGGCTGAGCGGGAACTGTGCTTCCTCAGAGGTAGGGAGGCGAGCAGGCCAGAGGTGGATGAACGCAGTGCCCTTGTTTGGGTGTAGGGCCTGATCAGAGCCTGAAGGTACGGAGGTGCCGTTCCCCTCACAGCTCCGTAGGCAAGCACCATGGTCTTGTAGCGGATGCGAGCTTCAACTGGAAGCCAGTGGAGTGTGCGGAGGAGCGGGGTGACGTGAGAGAACTTGGGAAGGTTGAACACCAGACGGGCTGCGGCGTTCTGGATGAGTTGTAGGGGTTTGATGGCACAGGCAGGGAGCCCAGCCAACAGCGAGTTGCAGTAATCCAGACGGGAGATGACAAGTGCCTGGATTAGGACCTGCGCCGCTTCCTGTGTGAGGCAGGGTCGTACTCTGCGAATGTTGTAGAGCATGAACCTACAGGATCGGGTCACCGCCTTGATGTTAGTGGAGAACGACAGGGTGTTGTCCAGGATCACGCCAAGGTTCTTAGCACTCTGGGAGGAGGACACAAGGGAGTTGTCAACCGTGATGGCGAGATCATGGAACGGGCAGTCCTTCCCCGGGAGGAAGAGCAGCTCCGTCTTGCCGAGGTTCAGCTTGAGGTGGTGATCCGTCATCCACACTGATATGTCTGCCAGACATGCAGAGATGCGATTCGCCACCTGGTTGTCAGAAGGGGGAAAGGAGAAGATTAATTGTGTGTCGTCTGCATAGCAATGATAGGAGAGACCGTGTGAGGATATGACAGAGCCAAGTGACTTGGTGTATAGCGAGAATAGGAGAGGGCCTAGAACAGAGCCCTGGGGGACACCAGTGGTGAGAGCACGTGGTGCGGAGACAGCTTCTCGCCACGCCACCTGGTAGGAGCGACCTGTCAGGTAGGATGCAATCCAAGCGTGGGCCGCGCCGGAGATGCCCAGCTCGGAGAGGGTGGAGAGGAGGATCTGATGGTTCACAGTATCAAAGGCAGCAGATAGGTCTAGAAGGATGAGAGCAGAGGAGAGAGAGTTAGCTTTAGCAGTGCGGAGAGCCTCCGTGACACAGAGAAGGGCAGTCTCAGTTGAATGCCCAGTCTTGAAACCTGACTGATTAGGATCAAGAAGGTCGTTCTGAGAGAGATAGCAGGAGAGCTGGCCAAGGACGGCACGTTCAAGAGTTTTGGAGAGAAAAGAAAGAAGGGATACTGGTCTGTAGTTGTTGACATCGGAGGGATCGAGTGTAGGTTTTTTCAGAAGGGGTGCAACTCTCGCTCTCTTGAAGACGGAAGGGACGTAGCCAGCGGTCAAGGATGAGTTGATGAGCGAGGTGAGGTAGGGGAGAAGGTCTCCGGAAATGGTCTGGAGAAGAGAGGAGGGGATAGGGTCAAGTGGGCAGGTTGTTGGGCGGCCGGCCGTCACAAGACGCGAGATTTCATCTGGAGAGAGGGGGGAGAAAGAGGTCAAAGCACAGGGTAGGGCAGTGTGAGCAGGACCAGCGGTGTCGCTTGACTTAGCAAACGAGGATCGGATGTCGTCAACCTTCTTTTCAAAATGGTTGACGAAGTCATCCGCAGTGAGGGAGGAGGGGGGGGGAGGGGGAGGAGGATTCAGGAGGGAGGAGAAGGTAGCAAAAAGCTTCCTAGGGTTAGAGGCAGATGCTTGGAATTTAGAGTGGTAGAAAGTGGCTTTAGCAGCAGAGACAGAAGAGGAAAATGTAGAGAGGAGGGAGTGAAAGGATGCGAGGTCCGCAGGGAGGCGAGTTTTCCTCCATTTCCGCTCGGCTGCCCGGAGCCCTGTTCTGTGAGCTCGCAGTGAGTCGTCGAGCCACGGAGCAGGAGGGGAGGGCCGAGCCGGCCTGGAGGATAGGGGACAGAGAAAATCAAAGGATACAGAGAGGGAGGAGAGGAGGGTTGAGGAGGCAAAATCAGGAGATAGGTTGGAGAAGGTTTGAGCAGAGGGAAGAGATGATAGGATGGAAGAGGAGAGAGTAGCAGGAGAGAGAGAGCGAAGGTTGGGACGGCGCAATACCATCCGAGTAGGGGCAGAGTGAGAAGTTTTTGATGAGAGCGAGAGGGAAAAGGATACAAGGTAGTGGTCGGAGACTTGGAGAGGAGTTGCAATGAGATTAGCGGAAGAACAGCATCTAGTAAAGATGAGGTCAAGCGTATTGCCTGCCTTGTGAGTAGGGGGGGAAGGTGAGAGGGTGAGGTCAAAAGAGGAGAGGAGTGGAAAGAAGGAGGCAGAGAGGAATGAGTCGAAGGTAGACGTGGGGAGGTTAAAGTCACCCAGAACTGTGAGAGGTGAGCCATCCTCAGGGAAGGAACTTATCAAGGCGTCAAGCTCATTGATGAACTCTCCAAGGGAACCTGGAGGGCGATAAATGATGAGGATGTTAAGCTTGAAAGGGCTGGTAACTGTGACAGCATGGAATTCAAATGAGGAGATAGACAGATGGGTCAGGGGAGAAAGAGAGAATGTCCACTTGGGAGAGATGAGGATTCCAGTGCCACCACCCCGCTGGCTCGATGCTCTAGGGGTATGTGAGAACACGTGGCCAGACGAGGAGAGAGCAGTAGGAGTAGCAGTGTTATCTGTGGTGATCCATGTTTCCGTCAGCGCCAGGAAGTCTAGGGACTGGAGGGTAGCATAGGCTGAGATGAACTCAGCCTTGTTGGCCGCAGACCGGCAGTTCCAGAGGCTGCCAGAGACCTGGAACTCCACGTGGGTCGTGCGCGCTGGGACCACCAGGTTAGAGTGGCAGCGGCCACGCGGTGTGAAGCGTTTGTATGGCCTGTGCAGAGTGGAGAGAACCGGGATAGACAGACACATAGTTGACAAGCTACAGAAGAGGCTACGCTAATGCAAAGGAGATTGGAATGACAAGTGGACTACACGTCTCGAATGTTCAGAAAGTTAAGCTTACGTTGCAGAAAATCTATTGACTAAAATGACGGAAATGATACAGTACTGCTGGCTGGTGGAGTAGGCTAGCTAGCAGTGGCTGCGTTGTTGACTTTGTTTGACCGTGTAGCTGGCTAGGTGTAGCTGGCTAGGTGACCTCGATAGTTTCAGTACTACACCTTGTCATGATACCAAAGCAACTTTGTAGCTAGCTAACATAACACTAGTCAAGACGTTCCTTTGTAATGTATTTTAGTTTCTACAGTGTTACTAGTTGGCTGGGTTAGGAAAAATGGCGTCGCGGGGGACGGCAGTAGCTGGCTAGCTAACCTCGGTAATTACTAAACTACACAATTATCAAGCTATGACAAAGACAACTATGTAGCTAGCTAGCCAACACTGCACTAGTCAAATCGTTCCGTTGTAAAGTATTGGTATCTACAGCGCTGCTAGTCGGTAACGGTTGGCTAGCTGTTGGCTAGCTAGCTAGCAGTGGATTAATGATGACTAGGTGTGTTGACTACGTCTGGCGTCGCGGCTGGCTACTTACTAATAATTACTCTAAACTACACAATTATCTTAGATGCAAAGACAACTAAGTAGCTGGCTCACTAACACTACACTAGTCAAGTCGTTCCGTTGTAATGTAATAGATAGTGCAGCTAGTCGGTGGAAGTTGGCTGGTTGGCTAGCTAGCAGTGTTGACTAGCTAGCTAGCAGTGATGACTACGTTAGGAGGACGAAGATAGCTAACTTCGATAATTACTCTAAGCTACACGATTATCTTTGATACAAAGAAGGCTATGTAGCTAGCTAAGAAAATAAAAGAATTGCTCGGATCAAACAAATCAAACCGTTGTAATGTAGTGAAGTGTAATATTACCTGTGGAGTGAAGCGTAGTGCGACTGCTCGCTCACACTGTTATCATCCTCTTTTTCCACTTTACCACATTTTCCCCGAACATTACTTTTCTGGCCCTTCATTATCATTATTTTCAACTCTCCTTTCGCAGCTATTCTCTTATTGAAATAAACTCCGACAATTGTCCTTTTTGCCTCTGCGGGTTGACGTGAACCTTTTCTGCCCGTTCCCAAAAGCATTTGACCTGTAGGCTATTTGGCGTGCATACAGTTAGTCCCTAATATTTTGGCTTATGCACTAATGCAAGATAGCCTAAAATATTTTTTTTTAAACTCAATGTAGCCTATAGATATAAATTGCACAAGAAATATACATTTAATGAATATTTTAAGGTATTGTTTTCTCTTTATTCAACCCACCCTTCATCCACACAATATTTAATAACCCTAAACAGGTTATGAGTCAACCCGCGCCTCACTATCGCTCCCACCTGCCCTCGGCGTCGTTAACAGAACTGCAGGAAAGTAATGCCCGACAGGCGGGGCTGAAGGGTACCGTCTACCGGTGTCCTAGCTATCTCGTTAGCTACCTATCCCGCCTGCTGTGTACCGGAGTTAGGCTGGACAATAGAACGAGTCAAAATTCACCCATGGCTAAAAATGGCAAAATAACGTTGGCTAAGCTGGAACACTTGCGCGAGCCCATAGCAAATGAATGGAATCGAACGTTCGCAGAGCCTGTTTTGACTGGAGTGACACTTAGAATTCAATTTCGCCTAAATGGCACCAACAAATGTATCCCTTTTATTTTACCACTACAGCCTGTTGTTAGGACAAAACTGAAAAATAACAACTTGTGTAGAAAGTAAACATCCGCACCTCAATGGTGCCAAGTGTGCTTATGTCTGCATAACAAGGAAGTAGGAACTTCGGACTATTTCTGGTCTAGAGTTTGATGACAACGGAATACACTGCCTAGCCTTACATAATTAGAAAGAGGAGATTCTCATGATTAAAATGGTGCCCGACTTGAAAAAATTTACATTTACACATTGCGAGATATTTTGCGAAATATACCAGCATGATTCTCCATAGGAAAACAAATGGGGGGAGCTCAGCGTTCCAAGGGCAAAATGTATTTTGTGGCTTGCATTTGATGACAACGGAATACACTGCCCAACCTTACATAATTAGAAAGTGGAGATTCTCATTATTAAAATGGTATCCTTTTTTTTATGTACACTACCGGTCAAAAGTTTTAAAACGCCTACTTATTCAAGGGTTTTCCTTTTTTTTTTGACTATGTTCTACATTGTAGAATAATAGTAAAGACATCAAAACTATGACATAACACATGGAATCATGTAGTAACTAAAAAATGTTAAACAAATCAAAATATATTTTATATTTGAGATTCTTCAAATAGCAAGCCTTTGCCTCTATGACAGCTTTGCACACTCTTGGCATTTTCTCAACCAGCTTCACCTGGAATGTTTTTCCAACAATCTTGAAGGAGTTCTCACATGCTGAGCACTTGTTGGCTGCTTTTCCTTCACTCTGCGGTCCGACTCATCCCAAACCATCTCAATTTGTTTGAGGTCGGGGGATTGTGGAGGCCAGGTCATCTGATGCAGCACTCCATCACTCTCCTTCTTGGTAAAATAGCCTTTACACTGCCTGGAGGTGTATTGGGTCATTGTCCTGTTGAAAAACTTATGATAGTCCCACTAAGCCAAAACCAGATGGGATGGTGTATCGCTGCAGAATTCTGTGGTAGCCATGAAAGTTAAGTGTGCCTTGAATTCTAAATAAATCACAGTGTCACCAGCAAAGCACCCCCACACCATAACATGTCCTCCTCCATGCTTTACAGTGGGAAATACACATGCAGAGATCATCCGTTCACCCACACCGCGTCTCACAAAGACACGGAGGTTGGAACCAGAAATCTCCAATTTGGACTCCAGACCAAAGGACAAATTTCCACTGATCTAACGTTCATTGCTCGTGTTTCTTGGCCCAAGCAAGTCTCTTCTTATTATTGGTGTCCTTTAGTAGTGGTTTTGTTGCAGCAATTCGACCGTGAATGCCTGATTCACACGGTCTCCTCTGAACAGTTGATGTTGAGATGTGTCTGTTACTTAAACTCTGTGAAGAATTTATTTGGGCTTCAATTTCTGAGGCTGGTAACTCTAATGAACTTATCCTCTGCAGCAGAGGTAACTCTGGGTCTTCCATTCATGTGGCGGTCCTCATGAGAGCCAGTTTCATCATAGCGCTTGATGGTTTTTGCAACTGCATTTGAAGAAACTTTCAAAGTTCTTGAAATGTTCCGTATTGACTGACCTTCATGTCTCAAAGTAATGATGGACTGTCATTTCTCTTTGCTTATTTGAGCTGTTCTTACCATAATATGGACTTGGGCAATCTTCTGTATACTGTATGTGTCTTCTGTATGTGTCCAGCCTACCGGAGTCCTAGCTAGCTAGTTAGTTAGGACTCAGTCGTCCTTCGCTACCACCTGCCGAACACCTGCCCTTGAAATCGTTTACAGAACTGCGGGAAAACAGTGCCCGACAGGCGGGGGCGAAGTACACTGTCGACCTGTGTGCTAGCTAGCTACCCATCCCACCTGCTGTGTACTGGAGTCCTAGTTACCTAGTTTCCTTCGCTAACACCTGCTGAACATCTGCCCTCACTGTCGTTAACAGAACTGCAGGATAACAGTGCCCGACAGGAGGGGGCGAAGGACACGGTCTACTGTTGTCCTAGCTAGCTAGTGTTGTCACCCTGTGTCAGGTGCGTCGTAGAAAGTGGACCAAGGCGCAGCGGGTATCGTGCTCATCTTCTTTTATTTATATATAAGTGAACACTTAAACAAAATAAATCGACGTCAACCAACAGTTCCGTAAGGACACAAGGACTATACGAAAAACAACTACCCACAAAACCCATGAAGAAAAACCCCTACTAAATATGACCTTCAATTAGAGGCAACGAGGAACAGCTGCCTCCAATTGAAGGTCAACCCAAGAAACTTAAACATAGAAATAGACACACTAGAATAAACATAGAAATATACTAACATAGAACATAAACCAAAACCCCGAAACACATAAAACAAACACCCCCTGCCACGCCCTGACCAAACTACAATAACAAATAACCCCCTTTACTGGTCAGGACGTGACAGTACCCCCCCCCCCCCCCCAAAGGTGCAGACCCCGTATGCACCTCAAACAAAAAACACAAAATGAACCCCAAATAAAGGGAGGGAAGGGAGGGTGGCTACCGTCACCGACGGCTTCCGTGCTAAACCCCCCTTTCCCAAACCTCCCCCCATGGAGGTGGCTCTGGCTCCGGGCTTAATCCCCACTCTAACCTGTCCACCCCTGCTGAAGGCTCAGGGCTGTAGCCCACCGCTGAAGGCTCTGGGCTGAGGGGCGACTCTGGCTGCGCTGGACTGGCGGGCGACTCTGGCTGCGCCGGACTGGCGGGCGACTCTGTCGGTTCCAGACTGTGGGCTGTCTCTGTCGGTTCTGGACTGTGGGCCATCTCTGTCGGTTCTGGACTGTGGGCCGTCGCCGGAAGCACTGGACGGGGAACTGTCGCCGGAAGCTCTAGACGGGCCACTGTCGCCGGCAGCTCTAGACGGGGCACTGTCGCCGGAAGCTCTAGACGGGGCACTGTCGCCGGAAGCTCTAGACGGGGACTGCGCACTGAAGGCCTGGTGCGTGGGACTGGCTTTGGAGGCGCCAGACTAGTGACATGCACCACAGGGCTAGTGCGAGGAGCAGGAACAGGACATACTGGACTGGGCAGGCGCACTAAAGGCCTGATGCGTGGTGCTGGCTTTGGAGGCGCCAGAACAATAACACGCACCACAGGACTAGTGCGAGGAGCAGGAACAGGATACACCGGGTCTTGAAAACGCATCGGAAGTCTGGAGCGCACAGCCTGCACAACCCCTACTGGCTGGCTTGTCAGCGTAGCCCAGCACGGGCGGAGTGCTGGCACAGGGCGAACTGGGCTTTACTGAGGACTGATGGCTGCCGTGCGTAGAGCAGGCGCAGGGTAGCCTGGGCCTAGGAGATGCACTGGTGGCCAGATGTGCTGCGCCGGCGCACTTCTCCCTGGCTGGATGCCCACTCTAGCACGGCATTTGCGGGGAACTGGTATCAACCGCACCGGGCTTTGACTGCGTCTGGGCAATACAGTGCGCATTTCCGCATAGCTCGGTGCCTTCTTGATCAGTTGCTCCCCATAATAAGCACGGGGAGTTGGCTCAGGTCTATTGCCTGACTTAGCCAATCTCCCCATGTGCCCCCCCACCCAAAATAATTATTGGGGCTGCCTCTCAGGCTTCCTTGCCAGCCGTGTTCCGGCATAACGTTCCCGGTCCTCTCCAGCCTTCCTCCATGGTCCTTCTCCAGCTAGTATCTCCTCCCATGTCCAGGACTCGAGATAGCTGTCCTGTTGCTCCTTCCTCCGCTGCTTGGTCCTTTTTTGGTGGGTAGTTCTGTCATGAACGTCGTAGAAAGTAGATCAAGGTGCAGCGGGTATCGTGCTCATCTTCTTTTATTTATATATAAGTGAACACTTAAACAAAATAAATCGACGTCAACCAACAGTTCCGTAAGGACACAAGGACTATACGAAAAACAACTAACCACAAAACCCATGAAGAAAAACCCCTTACTAAATTTGACCTTCAGAGGCAACGAGGAACAGCTGCCTCCAATTGAAGGTCAACCCAAGAAACTTAAACATAGAAATAGACACACTAGAACAAACATAGAAATATACTAACATAGAACATAAACCATAACCCCGAAACACATAAAACAAACACCCCTGCCACGCCCTGACCAAACTACAATAACAAATAACCGCCTTTACTGGTCAGGACGTGACACCCTGCCTCTTCTTCTGTGGAGTTTATCAGTGGTTGGCATCCAACGTTATGGAGCATTACCACCACTTACTGCCTACCACCTGTTATTCCGGAGTCCTAGCTTAAAATGGACCAATAGAAGTATGCCCACATGCAGGAACAAACATGAAGGAACGCCCACATGCAGGAATGTCCCGAATAGCGGGCCGCAATTGCACCATTCTCTCTTTAGCTGATTCGTACAATGGAACTTCCCCAGGCTTCCCGTTTTTAGGGAAACCTAGTTGACGATGAGGCTTGGTTGTAAGCAAAGCTGACAGAAACTAAGGTAAGGCACAAAACAACGTTATCTGATGTCTTAAGAGTTTTTAACAAATGCTATAAAGTATATACAAGGTAGAATGATATTAAGCCTACATTCAATTCATTTCACTACATTGAAGTCAGAAAGTATTCATACCCCTTCACTTATTCCACATTTTGTTGTGTTACAGCCTGATTTCAAAATGGATTAAATAGATATTTTTTCTCACCCGTCTACACACCCATCTACCCCATATTGACAAAGTGAAAACGTGTTTTTACAGAAATATCTAATTTACATAAGTATTCACACCCCTGAGTCAATACATTTCAGAATCACCTTTGGCAGTGATTACAGCTGTGAGCCTTTTCGGTTAAGTCTGTAAGAGCTTTGCACACCTGGATTGTACAATCTTTTTTACATTATTATTTAAAACATTCTTCAAGCTCTGTCAAATTGGTTGTTGATCATTGCTAGACTCCCATTTTAAGTCTTGCCTTGAATTTTCAAGCCAATTTAAGTCAAAACTGTAACATTCATTGTCGTCTTGGTAAGCAACCGCAGTTGGTAAGCAACTCCAGAACCAGATAGATCAGTTTTAGGCTAGGCCTACTGGAATTATTTGCAGTTTTGAGGAAAAACAAAATCCTCTCTGGCAAACTCAGAGCAGGCTCAACTTGTCCAACTGCTCAGTTCACTTGCCCCAGGCAAAGGGCAGTGCTTAAAGTCAATCCCTGTAGCCTAACACATTACTATATGGTTACAGTGATCAGCTTTCCAAGCAGCTGTGTGAATTATTATGTGCTCGGCTCATATGCCATCCATTTGAATCTGATCTCTGTTCGCAACCCTGATAACTTGTTTTACACACAGACTATAGAATGGGAGCATGTCTTCATTGATGTAGTGCTATTTAGCCTTTGTCCTACCTTCATTGGGCAAAAAATGGTCCCTCTGTCATGTTCCTCTTTTGCAATTGTATTCCAAATTTGTGCATATAGCCTGTCTGAAAATTGCCCCTTGACTTTCACAGTTTTGCATGCCCTTTAGGGCCAGCCACACCAAGGACGATAACTAATGATAAACTATACAGAACTATCCCATAGGGCACAGATGTCAATTCAACATTTAGAGTATCACAGTATGACTCATAATACCCATAAAAACTAGCGGTCAAACAGCGAAATGGCTCCGAATTGTTTTTTCCCCGTTCATTTTTCCCATAGGTTTTTATAGAAACATTTCAAATAACAACTTACCCTGGCGTGACGTTTTAAAAAACGTGTCAATCTCTCGGACAAGGTGACTTTATCAATATATTCGCCTGTATTTACCCACCAAAAATAAAATATAAAGTAGTTGCTAATGTGGCTATCATAAAGAACTACAAATGCCATGATTATCTGATGAGACTGCCAAATCGAGGAAAGGTAAGAATCTCAGGATTAACAATCTAATATTAGCTAATGGAAGTAATTCATACATTTTCTAGATTTCTTTAAATGGACAATTCTGTGAACTGTCTTGTGCAAGTTTTAAATTGACCTGTTAGCAAAGGTGTCAGCTAGAGATAACGTGGAGGAGTTCACACGGATTTGTGATCTTGCATGATGTCTACTTTGATGCTAATTAGCATTTTAGAATCTGAGATTAAATAGAGCCGAATATATTGATAAAAGCCGAATATATTGATCAAAGTCACCTTTACGTCACGCCAGGGTAAACCGACATGAAACACAGCCCTTATTTTAAGTGTTTCTAAAATCCCACAGGAGAAAAATGAATGGTGAAAAAACGATTGGAACCATTTCCCTGTTTGACTGCTAGATTTAATGGGTATTATTGTAGTAGAGTTAAAATGGTTATTCCAGCAAACTTCAAATTATTAGAATAGTACACAACGCAGAACAGAACAATCAGGTTGAGGGTCAGTGGCCAAAGCCCGCGAACAGGAATATTCCAAGTTCAGACAGAAAGGGGGAGTCAGATCGCCAGGAACTTTACTTTTGGTTTCTAATTTTAATTGTTGCGCTACTGGTGATGCCTGTTGATGTTAGGTAGGCAGCTACAGTAGCTGAATGATGTTAACATCTTCAGGTTTTGTTTCATTAAATGTATTTTATTTTATCTGGGTGCTTACGTCACCTACTAACACCCTGGTACTACCCTTAGCTCCCGCTCTCCTCAGTCTGAGAAAACAGTGAGAGAGAAAGGTACGGGTTGCAGATTACTCCTTTGTAGAAGTCCGTAACGTGAAATAAATAAAACGTCCCAAGGTTAATGCTGTAGATATTGTTATAAGGGGATGTGAGACTATCGAAACACGTAACTTTCAGAGTTTTATTGTTGTTATTAATATAGTTACAGAGTGCTAAAAGTGTTGCTAGCTAGCATGACTTTCTGTGATGCAGAAGGCTAGTTGAGCTGCCGACTAGTGATGGTGGTGCATTATGGGGGATGTAGTTTTTGCCCTGTAAGGCGATTTTACGTTGTAACTTGTTTGTGTTGCAGTGGTTTTGTACATGAGTTGTTGTATTTTGCTACTATCAACACTGAAAGTATCTAGCAATGTATTGGGGATGTGAGACAGGATATGTGTTTTACCTTTCTTCATGCTCCTGTGTAGAACAACTTGTCAGGCGTTGCATTGGAGACTGATGTGTTCCTGTCCTGTCTTTTCATAATACTATTGCAGGTATGGTTCTATTGTCTAAGAATTAAGATTATACATTCTTTGTATTAAGGACTGGTTATTATTTTATACTATACATTATGGCTTTATGTATGAGTGTGATTGTGAGAGTCTGAGAAAACACTGAGAGAGAAAGAACAACTTGTCAGGCGTTGCATTGGAGACTGATGTGTTCCTGTCCTGTCTTTTCATAATACTATTGCAGATCAACATAAAAGCCTTAAAGACAGCCGTGGTGTCGCTCTTCAATTCTGGGTTCTCCTGTGGTGCATAAGAAACCCGCTACATTATGACACCTCCACTGTGGGCCTCTACTCCACATTGGTTCGACATCATTTAATTAAAATGATGTTGTGTTCAACCAGTGTGGGCCCAGTGTGTGCCCAGTCGGATTAGAGTGTATAATACACTGCTGGTGAGCATCCACACTAGATGACAGGACAGGTTATCCTTAATCGATCTTCAGTAGCCTACACATGTAGGCCTGTCAATCAACTAATCAACGCATTCTACTGCACGCTAGCCTATACAGTGTTTCCAGATGGTCCAGATGGTGTTTCCAGTGCTTTCATGGTGGTCTGTAGACAGGGTATTAACGGCAAGTAATACTGAAATGTACATGAAATGTAATGAAAGCGATATGTATAGCAATTCAAGAACAAACGTCATGTGGCCTGCGCATCTTTGTGTTAATCATTGCATCGTGCATGCATCTTTGCTCAAGTGGTTTGAGATTTCCATTTTTCGAATGGTTGTCAACTCGCCTGGATCTTATCATCAATTTATCATCACCAGCCAATGTGATCAAACCATCGCATGCTCTCTCTCTCCTTTCAAACTCCCCACCAGTTATTTTGGATGCTGTAGACCTATTTTACATACAGCAAGCAATATTATGCTTGCATCTCTCCTTGAATATGCAATTACTAAAGAAAATGCTCAAAATACACTATATATAGAAAAGTATGTGGATACTCCTTCAAATTAGTGTCTTAAGTCTATTTCAGCCACACCCGTTGCTGACAGGTGTATAAAATCAAGCACACCGCCATGCAATCTCCATAGACAAACATTGGCAGTAGAATAGCCTTACTGAAGAGCTCAGTAACTTTCAATGTGGCACTGTTATAGGATGCCATCTTTCCAACAAGTCAGTTCATCAAGTTTCTGCCCTGCTAGAGCTGCCCCGGTCAACTGTAAGTGCTGTTATTGTGAAGTGGAAATGTATAGGAGCAGCAACAGCTCAGCCGCAAAGTGGTAGGCACACACAAGCTCACAGAACGGGACCACCAAGTGCTGGAGTGCATAGCGCGTAAAAATCGTCTGTCTGTGGTTGCAACACTCACTACCGAGTTCCAAACTGCCTCTGGAAGCAACGTCAGTACAATAACTGTTTGCCGGGAGCTTCATGAAATGGGTTTCAATGGCCGAGTAGCCACACACAAGCCTAAGATCACCATGCGCAATGCCAAGAGTAGGCTGGAGTGATGTAAAGCTCGCCGCCATTGGAATCACGCTTCACCATCTGGCAGTCTGACGGACTAATCTGGGTTTGGCGGATGCCAAGAGAACACTACTTTCCCTAATTTATAGTGCCAACCGTAGTTTGGTGTAGGAGGATTAATGGTCTGGGGCTGTTTTTCATGGTTCGGGCTAGGCCCCTTAGTTCCAGTGAAGGGACATCTTAACGCTACAGCATTCAATGAAATTCTAGACGATTCTGTGCTTCCAACTTTGTGGCAACAGTTAGGGGAAGGCCCTTTCCTGTTTCAGCATGACAATGCCCCCATACACAAAGCGAAGTCCAGATCAGTGTGGAATAACTTGACTGGCCTGCATAGAACCCTGACCTTAACACCATTGAACACCTTTGGGATGAATTGGAACGCCAACTACGAGCCAGGCCTAATCGCCCAACATCAGTGCCCGTCCTCACTAATGGTCTTGTGGCTAAATGGAAGCAAGTCTTAGCAGTAATGTTCCAACATCTAGTGGAAGGCCTTCCCAGAAGAGTGGAGAATGTTGGAGGACCAACTCCAAATGAATGCCCATGATTTTGGAATGAGATGTTCGACAAGCAGGTGTCCACATACTTCTGGTCATATAGTGTAAGTGTCCAACAAGCTATTGCAGTTTAGCTTTTCCTGGGACTGCACAAGAACTGAGAGGAATAGCAGAGAGGCAGCGGGGAGGCGAGGTGCGCAATTGTGCTAAAGAACAGTGAAGACAGACAGGCTACACATATTTAGCCTAACTTAGAAGCGTATGCATATTAACCCATCATTCATTAGCTAAACTATTCATGATGAAAAACGTTAACCTGCAGGCTGCGCTCCCAGCCACTGGGCACACAGCTCGAAAAGCTCTCCAATTGATCAGTGGAGACTGTCTATTAGAAATTGCATGACCTTCCCCTGTACTGAATTAAAAAATACTAAACCTCCACCGGACTTAAATTGAAATAGCATGACCCATCCCCCAAAATTCCTCTGCGTACACTGTTCCATAAATTCCAGAAGGTCCCTAAAGGAGTTAGCCTGGGTACCAGTCTGTTAACATTCCACTCCTTGTACTCTGCATCATATGTTCAGCATGACAATGAGTGGCAAGGAGTGGAAGGACAGCTAAACAGATTGTAACCAGACTATAAATGAGTGGCTACAAGTCTAGGAATACTGTATAAGAAGCAGTGAGTGAATGCAGTACTCTAGGCCTACACTTCCAACTGATCTTCCAACTGAATACATGATGATCATGGCATCTTTTCTCTCCGCAGCTCTGCTGTTGCTGGTTCCTGGGATCCTGACTGGAAGTAATGTGGAATATATTTACTTACTTTACCTCTTTTGTGATGTTATCTTTATAACCTATACAGTATAGTTTACATTTTTAATTACAATTTTATTACAGAGGGATATGGGAAAAAAAACATTGAGTTGACAATAGTCAATAGCATCTCCAATGCACCCAATGAGACCTACAGTGCTGACATTGTGTTCAGAGGGATCCTACTCGGTGCCATGAGGAGACTGCAGCAGACCAATGCAGACTTCAAGTCAGTAGACATTTAGATTCCATTGTCTGATTGATTTCTAGAATAGCTCATTCATGCAATACAGATGTTACAGTTTGAGAAATCGTTTTCTATGCCAATTTAAAAGATAATGTTCTGTAGTTCAATGTGTCAATAATTGCATGGCATGGAGTGATACAGTATTTTCCTGTTTCCAATGTGAAAAAGTAATGGTGGTTTTCTTGCTGTTGCAATGGATAAAGAGTAGTATAATTGGCAGGTGATGTGTCAGTTATTTTATATTATGTCAGTATTCAGTGAGCATTGTTCTTCCAGGTTTACCTACACAGAGGACCTCAACTATGGTCCCTTCCTGGAGAGTGTGAATGGTGTAGCCGGGGACAATGCTGAGCACACTTATTGGGAGCTCCTTGTTCAGATTGGGAAGAATGGATCCGTGATCAGACCTGACGTGGGTGAGTAATGATTTAGAATATCTCTCTCTCTCTCTCGCTCCAGAATTAAGGGGAAAAGCAAGTGTTATTTACAACAATCTATTTATCATACAAATTGTGCATCTACTAACAAACACTAATGACCTATTTGGACCTTGTTTTCACAGGTATTGGTTGTTACATCCCAGAACCAAATGACTGCATCATCCTGAATTTTACAAAATGGTGAACATTCAGAAGCGCCTGACTGATACTGTTTTATTTTAAAAAGTGCCGTAAAGCAATTTATTATTTTTGTCATGAAAGGAATAACGATTCCAATCATTTGCAGTACACTATTAGAAAAAAAGGGTTCCAAAGGGTTCTCCAGCTATTCCCATAGGGGAACCCTTTTTGGTTCCAGGTAGAACTCTTTTGGGTTCAATGTAGAACCCTCTGTGGAAAGGTTTTTTACATGGAACCCAGAAGGGTTCTACCTGGAACGAAACGGGTTCTACCTGGAACAAAAGGGGTTCTTCAAAGGGTTCTCCTATATGAACAGCCGAATAACCTTTTTTTGGTTCTAGATAGTTCCTTTTTTTCTAAGAATGTAATGTTAAGCCCGTTTTTAGAATTGAAATAGAAAGAGTTTCACCCTGACATAATACTGTTATTGTTGTTTTAAAAGAACATTTGGAACAGCAAAGAATGCCCGGCTACAGTTTACATCCCTCAGCCTATACCAGAACTATTGTAACATTACATTCTGTATGTAATTACTGTGTAATAGGTTAGTAAAATATATATGCTATGGAGTACAATTTGTGTGTTCACTGATTTATATTTACATGGGAAACAGAATTACAGCAATAGTGGTATGTGCTAGGGATTAACACCAGGATCCTGGGACTGTCCCGGGACTACTCCCGGGTCCATACATTTCCCGAAAAAATGTAGTGACAAAACCCAGGAAATTACAACATTTTCCCCCAAAGTCGCACTAATGCAATTACACAACATACGCAGCAGCAGATTGACAAAAAATAAAACGGCACATTATCCAAACATGTTGTCGCATGGGAGCCTTTTGCCTAATTATTGTTTATATAGGCCTATGTGTTTGGTCACCTATTATCATTTCAGCACGGTTTTGATTGGGACAGTGCCATCGCGCTGCTTTTAGACAAGCGTGGGGGACTCATAGATAAATCAATCAATGTCAGATTTTTGTTTTCACTGAATCTCCGTTTGGATATTTGGCAATAATTAGGCTGGGGAAGTGCTAATGATCATCTTTATTTAGTTTGGTCATATATTATCTGATCGGAACATGTTGCTAGCCTGTTACTAGCATGTTATAGGCCTACAAGTGGATTTTGCTCTTCACTCGCGTAGTAGCCTGTCCTAGGCTACTCCCGACCAAAACCCCGTGACTTGTCTGATAATCAATGTGCTTTTGTTTTACTGAATCGCTGTCTGTATATTTGGCTAATTGATCTCTGGCTGGACAAGCGGAAGTGGTAGCTCATTTATTCGTTTGCTCATCTACGTATCACTGAAAAGGAAACATTTAACATACACTTGATTTAGGCTACATTATTGCATTATTTATCTACTGACTGAGGTAGTAGCTTTATATAGCCTCGTATAGAGCCTAGGCTATTTTCCTATCATTCCTATCAAACTGAAGCCCCAAATTCCTAACTTTATTCTGCAATCCATAGGTTGCATTATCAAAGCACATCTCTCGTCTATGCATGTCAAAATACCGCTATAACATTCCCCTTGCTTCTCTGCGCTGCCCTCTGCGCTGTCTCGTATTGCTACAAATATGAGAACTTCCGTAGAGAATGTATGATCGACAAACGGTTTGAGCATAGATATCGATGTTTTTACAGAGTTGGTCCGGGTTAAGATACTGTACGTTGATATTTAAAAATGTCCTCTATTCATCTCCCCGTTATTCATGAGCTGATCCGCTATCTGTATAATCAGCAACTCGAATAGGAGATATTCTGTCATTCCTTGGAGGTTATCTAGCAAGTTTAGCAACTTTGGTAATTTGACATTTGTTTGACTGCCGTTGCAAAGTTTGTATGATTCGACAACGCTATAGCCTACTCCGGGTGCCTTCTGTGGGTCTTGAGTTCGCACTCTGTGTCAATAATTAATTGAGCAACATGATTAAGCAAAGAATTTATGAACGGCCTGTTTCGCAATTCACAACAGTGTAATTGGCGATCAAAGTGATTCTATCATTACTAAATATCTGTTTCACTTGCTGTGAAATCTTTTCATAGTGGCGCAGGCAACATGGAGCAGCAACAATCTTATTTTGGGAGAACCCTGGCATAATGACCATATCTTGGGTGTAAAGGCTTTAAATGGGCACTTCCGATTTTGCGGTATTTCTTGGGACTCTCAGATAAATATGAATCTTTCTCGGTATTTAAACTTGGTAGATTTTCTGGTAATTAAATAGCATGTGCTAATACTTGTACATGTATACTTGTACACACACACACACACACACACACATAGCTTTGTTTTCTTTTTTCGGGATAAAAATGTTTGACCATTAAAAATCCTATTTTCCCTAACTCTAATCTTAACCCCCCAAAACCCAACCCTTTAGCTTAAAAAAACATTCAAACAAATTCAGGACATGAAAAAAGTCCTGACTGTCAGGACATTGGGGTGAATTGTTAGGACATTGTGTTCCTGATAAGGTAGGAAAACACACACACACATACACAGTCTTGTTCAGCTAACCTTGTTGGGACACACAATTCAGTCCCATTCATATATTGCACAAACTAAATATTACGTTTGGGAGTTCATAAAAGGGCTACAATATACCGCACAATCTTATCAATCATAGTGATTTCCCCGTGTCATTTCCTGTGCACCCACTCTGTTTGAATGTCTACAGGTCAAATAGAGTTTAATACCAGAGAGTAGAAGCATAGGCATAGCCTACATTTTGAGCTGATCCTGACGAAAAAGATGATGCAGGCCTGAGGTGGAATCACAAAAGTTGTAAACACTGGCGCAAAATCTGATCATGGAAATGTGAGAGGGCTTTGTAGACATTTGGTGGCTCTCATATCCATATTCCTTCTGGTACTGCTGCCTGGTAGGTAACTTGTCTACAATGTAATGAAGGCTATAATATATTCACTAATATCACATTAATTCCCATTAGAATGTCATGGCGATGCTTCAGTATGGTTGTATGGTTCAATTCCTGCTGGGGGCTCCCACAAGGAAAAATTCACTTACACATGACTATAAGTTGCTTTGGATAAAGCATCTGCTAAATAGTATTTATATATTGAAAAATAGGGGTAGGGTTGTGGAGAATCAAAGGACCATGAATATAATAAATGAACCTTAAGTGCTGGCTTAAGGCCGGTAGCAACCACTACAGAATGTCCGGTCTGAACAAAGATAAGGTGGATGTCCAGGTTAAGGGGAGTTTATTGTAAGAATATGTCCACATTCACACACACATTTGGTTGACCACTCCTGGTTCAGATTACTGAGAATTATGTCCAGTGAGAACTGACATTGAATATGGTTGTTAAGATGCACGCACAATTAAACAGCAATACAGGGAATCAGTCCGCAGGAAGAAAAGGTAGAAAACCCCCAGACTGTTGTATGCTATGTCTTTTCTTTTGAAGACTGGCCCTTTTATTGGCAAAGAGTTTGATCGCGGTCTTTTGTCTCTTTAATTTTTTTAATTGGGTTAGGGTGAGTGGAATGCAGCCTTTGAGAAGATTCAAAGCAATCTCACATAGGGATAATATGAGATCTGAAGAACAGTGACCCAAGATGGCCTTCCGTTCTTTAGCTGTAGCCCCAACTAGGATTCTCAAGAGGGGCAGGCTTCTTTTTAAACGCAGAGACATAGCGGTTACTTTTTAGGAATGTACGCCGCCGGCCACTCCCACGGGAACAAGTCGGTTCGGAGCATCAGGTGTTCTGGAGTATTTGATTTTAAATCCACGATTAAATAAGAAAATGGCGCTTTGGTAGCATCCTCATAGCTCTCCATAAAGTAGGATTTCCATCCTGGGTACATCTGCTGAGCTAGAGTGTTAATTTGTAGTTTGTCTCTAGGGTTTTCGAACAAAACCATGTAATTGGCGTTCAAACTAATGGTACGGCTATTTTTACCTTGGTGAAACACATTCTGCACCAAGTAAAGCACGGACAGGTTTCTATGATGAGTATATTGGGTAAAGGCTCGTGCAATTTCAGGATGTTTGCTACCTGCAAATAGCATATCGTCCAAAACCAGCAGATTGTTTTTATGAGGTAAAAGTTCATCATCAGACAGGGATTCGGGTATTCCTTCAACAAACTTGATTTTTATTTTCTTCAACAGCTCATGATACAAAGGTTGATAACACGAATAACACCACACAATATTGTCAGGTTTCTAAGATAATACATGTTCAGAATTCTCTAAAATACCTTTTACCGCTATTGGATGGGCCTGTGATTAAGGCCGAAAATGGTAGTTGCAACCTGGGGTCAAAACCGTCTACAGCAGACATTATATCTTAAGCTTTAAGAAACATGGGGCTTGTAACATAAGTCAGTATCCAAAGGGCAAGATGGTCTATGACAAGAGTTTGCTTTTAGTAAGTGGGGCATTCCTTAGATGGAAGCCCTTTTTTATCCGATCTCATGACTGCGGAATGAGACCTGTTACAACTTACAAAACCTTTAACTTGTTAGGGATAGGGGGCAGTATTCCAAAGTTTGGATGACTGAGGTGCCCAAAGTAAACTACCTGCTACTCAGGCCCAGAAGCTAGGATATGCATATGCAAGTAGTCCTGTGAAGGTTTTCAATGTTTTATTGATGGAGTTTTATGGATTTGCATATGACTGTGCATTATATGATGCCGTAATAGGGAAGAAGATCTGATCAAGGCTATTGTTATTCTTGATCAATTCTTGATCCATAAAAGACACACACCTGTTACGGGGTTAATTCCATATCTGTTTGCATTGCTTAGTAGTGTATTAGCATGGTATGAGACAAGATAAATAATACAATTTAAGTAAAGTATAAAATAAACAGCATTATCCTAAACTGAGAGATGAATAAAAAAAATGTGTTATCACATCAACATCAAAATCTTTCAGAATGTACCTGTTTTCAGTATAGAATGACATGTATACAGATTATATTACAACTTTTGTGTTTTGTCTTAGTGATTGTTCTTTAGTAAATAGGAAACTCAACAGTGTGTTAGTCCGATAAACATTAATTAGATAGTTGTTTTATGTTTGTAAAACCTGGAAATGTACACAATGAGAAGTGATATTGTAACAACAGTTTTAACAGGGTAATTGTATCAAATATATACCTTTGCATTATTGTTTCTATCTCAGAACTGTCTGTATCAAGATGGCGGGCCGCCTCATACAACAGCAAATCGTCGAGCTCAGAATTGTCATTTAAAGCGTTGAAATCATCCGGTTTCAGTGTTTTACTGTGGATGTTCTGGGTGACGAAATCCTCCACGTGCTCTCAATGTGTTAGGCCTTCTGTGCCAGTATACGCCGGGGAGGAGTCTGAAAGAAAAATATACATACAAAATAGGGTATTAAAAATAAAATATATTCGATCAAAATTTCAAATACATTTCAGATATAATACTATATATTAACAATATATATAGTTAAATCACCGTAATTTCCGGACTATTAAGCGCACCTGAATATAAGCCGCACCCACTGAATTAAAAAAAAAAAAATATTTTGAACATAAATAAGCCGCACATGTCTATAAGCCGCAGGTGCCTACCGGTACATTGAAACAAATGAACTTTACACAGGCTTTAACGAAACACGGCTTGTAACAAAAATAAATAGGCTTAACGAAACACGGCTTGTAACAAAAAATAAATAGGCTTTAACGAAACACGGCTTGTAACAAAAATAAAAATAAATAGCAGTAAACAGTAGCCTACCAAGAAAGTCATTGGTCACTATCTTCCTCCTCCTGTGCACTGAAACCATCTCCTTCGGTGTCGGAGTTGAATAGCCTCAGAATTGCTTCATCCGATATTGGATCGTTTTCATTGTCGCCCTCGTCACTTTCATCCGGAGGCAAATCCCCCGCTGAGCCCTCTTCAACATGCAGCAGTCCAGCCTTTCGAAACCCGTTGATGATAGTGGATTTTTTGACAATGCTCCACGCTGTCAGGACCCACTGGCAGACTTGACCATAAGTTGCTCTTCGCATGCGGCCCATTTTAGTTAAGGATTTCTCCCCACTTGTCATCCAAGCCTCCCGCTGAACACGGAGCGCCACCTTAAATGCACGATTTACACTGTTGTCGAGTGGCTGCAAATACTTTGTTGTGTCCCCAGGAATCAGGGTGACAAAATGACTACCGTAATCAGAATGATGGGAAGTTTGAGTGCGCTCGATTTAATCTAAACAGTTAACAAAAAAGTTGTTTGACCTTAACCCGTTCGGCAATTTCATTGGTCTAATGAAAGCTTCATGCCGCCAAAAAAAGGAGCACGTCACAGAATGTGTTTTTTGGGGGGAAAAAAATGTGAAAGCGGGAAAAATCCATATATTAGCCGCGTCATTGTTTAAGCCGCGAGGTTCAAAGCGTGGGAAAAAAGTTGCGGCTTATAGTCCGGAAATTACGGTACCTCTGCTTTTTTGACGCAGGCTGTTCTGACGAATCGTGGATACCGAGGGCTCTAGACTTTTTTCACCTGGCTTTGCAGATTCTGCCAGGCGTGTATCGTTGGAGTCTGAAAAAAAACATTATTTGACATTGTTTTAACATATTCTATAAAAAAATGTATAACTAATAAAAAAATGTATAACTATAACAAATGTATAATGGGGTCATACCGTATCTATAGAGCGCCGGTTCTTGAATCCGTACGTTTTCAGCCCTGTATCCCTTCTCGGGCTGGGGTGATTCTGCGCAATGCACTTTGGTCACAGCTGTGCGGAGTCGTGAAGGACTATGAAGCGTCGTAAATGCCAGATTATGGAGCGATTGGCTTGAGGTTCCCGGGGGTGTGGATCTGCTGGTTATAGCCTCGGTTCTTGGAGTGTTTGGAAAAACGTCCGTACAAAACGGTAGAATACGATCTGTTTCATCGGCTCCTCCGAAGTCGTTCAGAGTCCATTATGCATCACATATCCTTGCTGGGGGGCTGTCCGCTGTAAACACAAAATTATCTTTTAAAATAGGGTACACACTTTTTGTTTTTAATGTATAAATATTATTATGGATTTTATTTTTGGACTTACGTCGAAAATAGCGTGACGGTGACGGGCTATGTAAAGGACCGGGCGCTGCCTGCTTCTGAGAACCTCCATCTAATGATGGCTGATGCATATCAATTATTCCCGGTAGCAACTGGGTAAATGACGGATAACCTATAGACGTTAGATAATATTAACATATATTTATACGAAATATATACATTTTAACTTATAAAAATACGTGCAATTGACATAAATACATACCTGAAAAATCGTTGTCCACCCGTTTTAGAATATCTGTAAAAACATATAACACCGGTTTTGTCACACCCTGACCATAGAGAGCCCTTGGTTCTCTATGGTGTAGTAGGTCAGGGCGTGACTAAGGGGTGATCTAGTATGTCTATTTCTATGTTGGTGCTAATATGGTTCCCAATTAGAGGCAGCTGTTTATCGTTGCCTCTGATTGGGGATCATATTTAGGTAGTTATTTCTCCACCTGTGTTTGGTGGAATATTGATTGTTTGTTAGTGTGTTTGGGCACTACGTCCTCACGGTCTTTGTAAGTTTTGTTATTTTCTTTTGTTAGTTTCACTTAAATAAACATGTGGAACTATACTCACGCTGCGCCTTGGTCTGATCATTTTCAAGAAGGTGAGAGAATATCCCAACAAACCAGGACCAAGCAGCGTGTTCACCAGGTAAAGGAGTTTTGGACATGGGAAGAAGTGATGGGTGGATGCGAAACCCTTCCTTGGCGGCAGACGGAAGGTAATAACGGAGGACAGCGACGACGCCAAGGTTCGCGGCCACAGAAAGCCCAAGGACAACCCCAAGTTTTTTTGGGGGGGGGGGGCACAAGGGGTGGCCGGTCGGGCCGAGGAGAGTGCCAGAGCCCGAATGGCAAACTCTAGAGGACCGTGTCGTCAGACCACGGCCACAGAAACCCCAAGAGTTTTTTGGGGGGGCACATGTTGCTTGCGGCTGAGCCGCGGGAAGAGCCAGAGACTGTCAGGGAGGCAATGGAGAGGTTGGGAGAGACAGAGATGAGAGATGTTGTGCAAGTGTGTTCTGCTCAACATTTGACCAGAAGATCCCGTTAGCAGTCTGGTGAAACCTGTGTCGGCTCCACGCATCTGGCCTCCAGTGTGCCTCCCCAGTCCGGTACGTCCTGTGCCTGCTCCTCGCACTCGCCCTGAAGAGCGTGTCCCCAGTCCGGTACGTCCTGTGCCTGATCCTCGCACTCGCCCTGAAGAGCGTGTCCCCAGTCCGGTACATCCTGTGCCTGCTCCTCGCACTCGCCCTGAAGTGCGTGCCCCCAGTCCGGTACGTCCTGTGCCTATTCCCCGCACTTGCCCTGAAGTGCGTGTCACCAGTCCGGTGCCACCTGTGCCGGCTCCACGCACTAGGCCTCCAGTGCGCATTCACAGTCCAGAGCTTCCAGCGACGGTTCCAGGTCCGGAGCTTCTGGCGACGGTCCGGAACCTCCGGCAACGGTCCGGAACCTCCGGCGACGGTCAACAGTCCGGAACCTCCGGCGACGGTCAACTGTCCAGAGCTTCCAGGTAAGGCGTCCAGTCCAGCTCCAAGGCTGGAGCCTTCTTCTGCGCCGATGTCCAGGCACAGTGTCCAACCCAGCTCCATGGCCGGAGTCCTCCTTTGTGCCGATGCCCAGTCCAGGCACGGCGTTCAGCCCGGCGCAATGGCCAGATCTGGGGTCTGGGCGGGGGCTACGACCTGCACTGGAGCAACCACTAATCACCCCCCCCCCCCCCCTCATTTGGTTTCAGGTTTTGCGGCTGGAGTCAACACCTTTGGGGGGATTACTGTCATGCCCTGACCATAGAGAGCCCTTGGTTCTCTATGGTGTAGTAGGTCAGGGCGTAACTAGGGGGTGATCTAGTATGTCTATTTCTATGTTGGTGCTAATATGGTTCCCAATTAGAGGCAGCTGTTTATCGTTGCCTCTGATTGGGGATCATATTTAGGTAGCTATTTCCCCACCTGTGTTTGGTGGGATATTGATTGTTTGTTAGTGTGTTTGGGCACTACGTCCTCACAGTCTTTGTAAGTTTTGTTATTTTGTTTTGTTATTTTCACTTAAATAAATATGTAGAACTATACTCACGCTGCGCCTTTGTCCGATCATTTTCAAGAACGTTACAGGTTTAATATTAGAGAGATATAGTTCCCAACAATGCATTAATTACGTAATATCCAAACAATTCCCAGAAAATACCTAACGCACCCTAAAATCGATCATATTAATATCATCACCTTCAAAATTCTCCATTTGTATAAGCTTGCAGAAACGCAGGAAAAGAGTTTTCAGCAGGACCTCTGTCGTGACCGAGACATAGTATGGAAGGAATTTACAGAGCGTGGGTGAAGTTTTGTGTTTTTCGGGTGACATGCTCTATGCAAAAATGAACCGATAGTAAAGGGGTTGTTTAGAGAATAAACATTGTTTTTCAACCTTAGCCCCCGTCTAGACCTTTTATATGCAGGGATGGCGGCAATGCCTTTTGCTTCCTACACCCCCAGAGGATATAACACCTGCTGTTTTTGGGGACACCCAGTATGCATAATGAACAGTTAGTACCGGTGTTGATTAGAAATAACATTGTTTTTAAACTTAGGGGGTGTCTAGACTGTTTATATTGGGGCTGTGGGTTTTGACTTTTGAGCCCCCACATCCTCTGGGGGGGAAATAAATTTGAATTTGAAAGGCTTGTGTGTTAATGTCACGAAAGTGCCTACCTGGTTTCACAGAACCTCGAAAAACCCATTGTTTTTGAAACACACACACACGTCTTTCCTGAAAGCCTTTGCCTCAGACATCCAGGGAGAGAGGGAGCGTGATATTCCAGGCGAAGGTGAGATACAATTTTAAAAACCTTTTATTTAATTTAAAATATTTAGTACAGACCTTTTAAAACATGCTATAATTAATACAAACAATTTTACTATTCCTTTCTTACAAATAAAGGGGCCGGCTATAGGGTTAGCCATGACATCCATCCGTTTCCAATTCACCGTCGTCAAGACAGGCTCTCTTGCTCGCTAGATATCCCACCCATTCCACGTTCCGTAAGTTTTCATTCCTTGGATAGATCAAACGTCTTGCATGTAGACCCTGGGTATGTCTTAAGGATACAAGCGCCCCGCGACGTAATTGTTCACGATTTTGGAAAAGATTTTCTAGCTTTTTCATCATGGTTAGGAATATATGGTAATCACACCACTTAAAGCTAAAGACAGTCATAAAATAGTTCACATCCTTGCAGGCTTTGGAAAATACATATGAACTAACAGATTTTGTAGCATGCTAAAATTGTCACTTTGGAGTCGGGCTATAAGCCATTGAAGAGATTCTAATGGCTTTCAAATCATCGCGCCCGCACACCTCCTCTTCCAACGCGTAGCCGGGCAGGGATGTACCACTCAGGGCGTGTTCAATCTGACATAGCGCTAGCCGTATCTTAAGCCATTCCCTCATACGCAGCGCAGGAGAAAAACTCCAGGGTTAACTCCCATATATGGGCACTCCCTAGAGACGTGATAACTTCCCGCCAGGATGTCCTGACAGGATGCCCATATATGGGCATACACACGTCACCCATGACATAGGGTCATAAATCACACTTTTGACGTGTGCCGTCTACTGTATTCTCTCTTAGGTTGATTAATAACCTAAACTAGATTACAGGCACTGGTTACAGTAAGAAGCTTCCTCTTGATTGGACAGCTTAATGAAAACCAGTCAATATTCAGGTCCCCAAGAAAGTACAGTCGTGGCCAAACGTTTTGAGAATGACACAAATATACATTTTCACAAAGTTTGCTGCTTGAGTGTCTATAGATATTTTTGTCAGATGTTACTATGGAATACTGAAGTATAATTACAAGCATTTCATAAGTGTCAAAGGCTTTTATTGACAATTACATGAAGTTGATGCAAAGAGTCAATATTTGCAGTGTTGACCATTCTTTTTCAAGAACTCTGCAATCCGCCCTGGCATGCTGTCAATTAACTTCTGGGCCACATCCTGACTGATGGCAGCCCATTCTTGCATAATCAATGCTTGGAGTTTGTCAGAATTTGTGGGATTTTGTTTGTCCACCCGCCTCTTGAGGATTTACCACAAGTTCTCAATGGGATTAAGGTCTGGGGAGTTTCCTGGCCATGGACCCAAAATATCGATGTTTTGTTCCCCGAGCCACTTAGTTATCACTTTTGCCTTATGACAAGGTGCTCCATCATGCTGGAAAAGGCATTGTTTGTCACCAAACTGTTCCTGGATGGTTGGGAGAAGTTGCTCTCGGAGGATGTGTTGGTACCATTCTTTATTCATGGCTGTGTTCTTATGCAAAATTGTGAGTGAGCCCACTCCTTTAGCTGAGAAGCAACCCCACACATGAATGATCTCAGGATGCTTTACTGTTGGCATGACACAGGACTGATGGTAGCGCTCACCTCGTCTTCTCCGGACAAGCTTTTTTACGGATGCCCCAAACAATCGGAAAGGGGATTCATCAGAGAAAATGACTTTACCCCAGTCCTCAGCAGTCCAATCCCGGTACCTTTTGCAGAATATCAGTCTGTCCCTGATGTTTTTCCTGGAGAGAAGTGGCTTCTTTGCTGCCCTTCTTGACACCAGGCCATCCTCCAAAAGTCTTCGCCTCACTGCGTGCAGATGCACTCACACCTGCCTGCTGCCATTCCTGAGCAAGCTCTGTACTGGTGGTGCTCCGATCCCGCAGCTGAATCAACTTTAGGAGACGGTCCTGGCTCTTGCTGGACTTTCTTGGGTGCCCTGAAGCCTTCTTCACAACAATTGAACCGCTCTCCTTGAAGTTCTTGATGATCCGAAAAATGGTTGATTTAGGTGCAATCTTACTGGCAGCAATATCCTTGCCTATGAAGCCCTTTTTGTGCAAAGCAATGATGACGGCACGTGTTTCCTTGTAGGTAATCATGATTGACAGGGGAAGAACAATGATTCCAAGCACCACCCTCCTTTTGAAGCTTCCAGTCTGTTATTCGAACTCAATCAACATGATAGAGTGATCTCCAGCCTTGTCCTCGTCAACACTCACACCTGTGTTAACGAGAGAATCACTGACATGTCATCTGGTCCTTTTGTGGCAGGGCTGAAATGCAGTGGAAATGTTTTTTTTGTGATTCAGTTCATTTGCATGGCAAAGAGGGACTTTGCAATTAATTACAATTCATTTGATCACTTTTCATAACATTCTGGAGTATATGCAAATTGCCATCATACAAACTGAGGCAGCAGACTTTGTGAAAATTAATATATGTGTCATTCTCAAAACATTTGGCCACGACTATATGTAACAGTGTAGGTTCCGTCCCTCTCTTCGCCCCAACCCGGGCTCGAACCAGGGACCCTTGCACACATCAACAACTGACACCCCACGAAGCATCGTTACCCATCGCGCCACAAAAGCCGCGGCCCTTGTAACGCAAGGGGAAACCCTACTTCAAGTCTCAGAGCGAGTGACGTCACTGATTGAAATGCTATTAGCGCGCACCACCGCTAACTAACTAGCCATTTCACATCGGTTACATATAGACCTCTCTGTTTACATCACATACACTATCAAGCATTTCACACATATTATTTAGATACTGACTGTTTGCACTTGGTAGCCTATAGCAACACCCCAAAAGAAAAGGCTTTAGATGTGCCAAGTGAACCTGCAACCACAACTCCTCAATAACACTTGACATAAGATCTTCTCTAAGCATTACAGGGATATGGCTCTGAATATATACAGCAACACCTCCACCATAAGCATTTCTGTCTCTTCTATAGATGTTATATTCCTGTATTGCTACTGCTGTATGATGAAATGAATTATCTAAGTGAGTCTCAGAAATGTCTAAAATATTCATGTTATCTGATATTAGCAAGTTATTGATTTCATGAACCTTATTTCTAAGGCTACATATATTAATATGGGCTATTTTCAGCCCTTTCCTGGGTAGTTTATCAGAGATAGACATAATACTGAGAAGAGCAAACAAAGAGAAAAAAATATATACATTCAGCAGTCCATTAATCAATTGGTGTGTGTGAGTGTGTGCTGCGGGGTTGAAACTATGAACCCATAGGCTTGGCTCTCATCCCTTCCAGGCTTCTGGGAGGGAGGGTGGACAATGAGCCTGTCATAGCAGATGTAAGCAATGTTGAAAGGTTAACCTCTGCACCAGTCTGAGGTCCTGAGCTATATATGATTCACTTCAAACTGCCAATATGAACAAGCATTATTGTCTGATGGACAGATGGGATGAACCTGCTGTGGTAGCCCTGACCACTTCTGTGGAATTTCCGCTTCGGAGGCCAAAGTTGGCTGACATTTGCAGTGGCTATTTAAAGAAAACTGAAACATGGATTAGTTTCTCCTAGGCCAGGTCGCTTTCAGGGTGAGGAACCAACCATCTAACATTCATTTGTAAAGTACTGAACTTTCCCTTTAAAGCTGTTGAAACAATAACTATGTGTTCTCCCCACCCGTTTCAGTAAAAAGCTCTGAAATTCATAGACAGAGCTATGGATGCAAGGACTGATTAACCATGATATTACAATTATAGTTTTAACCATATTGAGGCATGTTTGTTTATATTTACTTTGTTTACAAACGTTGGAGTGAAAAAAAGCGTATAATTTGGGTTCTGATGGAGTACGACAGTTGAACTAAGCTCATGAGGCATTTATAAGTTATATTCTTCAAGAATCAATGGGAACATTGAATTAATTCAGAAGTCCCAAAATGGATGAAGCACCTGCAGATTTCCCCTTTAAGACCGAGAAGAACGAAAACACTGGTGCTCTACCAAACATTAATAATAATACGAATCAAATAAAATACTAGAGAGTAATAAAAGCTAGAGAGTAATAAAATACTAGAGTAATAAAAGCTAGAGTAATAAAAGCTAGAGTGTAATAAAATACTAGAGAGTAATAAAAGCTAGAGTAATAAAATACTAGAGAGTAATAAAATACTAGAGAGTAATAAAAGCTAGAGAGTAATAAAATACTAGAGAGTAATAAAATACTAGAGAGTAATAAAAGCTAGAGTAATAAAAGCTAGAGAGTAATAAAAGCTTGAGAGTAACTTGTGGCTTTACTTGAGGCTGGCTCTTTTTTATGACACAGAATTCATGAAAGTGACAAAGCAAAGCATGACGCTTCCAGATTGCATTACATTTCCACATTCTGTCATGTCATGATGATTACTGCAATAATAAATAAATAGATGGTATAGCAAGTATCATTTGACCAGCATCTTCTTAAAATGTCTGAGCACTGCAGCGGAAAGCAGAAAGCTGCCAAACAGAAATATGGCACAATCACCTTTGAAGTATCGATAGTCAAACAACATAACACCACGTAATGTAACATAATGCAACATATGTTACATCATGCATTCTGCTAAATGTAAGTTGGAGAGGTCACAATGGGGCGACAGGAAAAGCTTTGCAGGCTCTGGGGGTAAAATGGAAAAGGCATACGTGTAGTTCAAGGTAATAAGGTTGTACTAGGTTGGAAGCAAAGCTGAACACACAGCAGCCACATAGACAGAACAACTAAAGTAAGGCACAAAACCATGGTATCTGACAGCAAAAGGTTTGTCAACAAAACCCACAAAATATCTAAAAAGGCAGCTTACGACATTACATTCAATTATTTTCTCTATTTCTTTCATAATACACAAATATAGTTATCATTGGAGCCATATCTAGTGGTATGGTTATGGAATACTTGTTGAATTCTGAAGTTGTTGAGTAGTAGGCTGGATCATGCCAAACCTGTGCCAGTATTCATAAAGCTTCTCAGAATAGGAGTGCTGATCTAGGATCAGTTTTGCCATAATGAATAAGACTACACGGCCGGGGGTACCTGGTCAGCTCTCCTACTCTGAGACGCTTTATGAATACAGGCCGTTTTGAAGTATGCAGTTGGGTGTTATTTCACGCTGCTTTATATTCTTAAAATTGGTATAGCAAAACAAGCAAGCAATAAAAATCCTCTTAGGATCAAAACACATTAAACTTGTGAACACAGTGAAAGGAAAATGCCACAGGTATCCAACATTGAGTTTAGTTCTTGTACTGCATCCAGTGTTCCGTTTATCATCTGCATTTTATATGGAGTTTTTTCCTTATGGTCTTGACATTGATCGTGGCTAATAGAAAAAGATATATATACACTGCGTAATAATAATAATAGACGCTCTGGTGTTGTAGACAGGTGGCCTTGGTCTGATAGTACTCATAAGCTAGAGTTTGTCACTGTAGCTTGCATGTTCTGGGTCTGTTTAACAGACATCACTAATGTGTCACACATGTCATTCATCAAACAAGATTATCAGAGCTCTGTTGATGAAAGAGGTAGCATGATCCCCACTGAGAAATGGAGTCCCTCAATGTGTGTACAGGTAAATGCCAAAATAAAGGGAACACAAACATAAAGTGTCTCAATACGGTGTTGGGCCACCACGAGCCAGAACAGCTCCAATGTGCCTCTATTAGCAGGATGCAACACCATTATTCCACCAGTAATTCCATCATTTGGTGTTTTGTTGATGGAAAATGCTGTCTCAGGCGCCGCTTCAGAATGTCCCATAAGTGTTCAATTGGGTTGAGATCTGTTGACTGAGACAGCCATGTCATATGGCTTACATTGTTTTCAGGCTCATCAAACCATTCAGTGATTATTCATGCCCTGTGAATGAGGGAATTGTGATCCTACAGCCTGTAGAGCATTTTTATACATGACCCTAAGCATGATGGGATCCTAATTGCTTAATTAACTCAGAAACCAAACCTCTGTGGAAGCACCCGTCTTAATATACTTTGCATTCTTCATTTACTCAAGTGTTTCCATTATTTTGGCAGTTACCTGTGCGTTAATGTTCTGGCACTCCAAGCAGGATCAATCAAACTGAACGAAAACAAATACTATTCAAACCCACGTCTGGTAGTGCTGACAGTGCTATGCTATATCATGAGTACCAGTGAGTGCAGGTTACACCTCCAGACCCAGCTGGGGGCACAAAGTGAGTTTATCGTGCATCGTTAAGTTGCCTGGCCACGGTAAGGATCTCCTTCGCCCCTTTACTCAGCAGTAGATTGGCCAAGTCTAGACCAAGCTTCTCAGCAGCATCCTGGGCCGGGCCTGGCATGTTGTTCGCTGTTACGCCAACACGCTGGACCCGCTCATCCACTTGCTCTTCCACCTACCACAGAGGAAAGACAGCTTAAATAAACCAAATAAATAAATATGCCCTGAGAAGGGAGCCCCTTGATGAGCTGATATGTTTAGTTGGAAGAGTTGACTGGGAGTGAGAAATCATTAGTCTGACCTTATTGTCTGAAGCAATGCTGGTCTGCATGGTCTCCTTGAGACTGTCGGAACCATCCAGGCTGTACACTGCTCCCGTCAGGTAGAGCTTTGGTAAATAGAACACAACAGTTACAAAGGCACGCACGCATGTAACCATGGATATGCAACGACACACACTCACACTTTAGCAAATGTCATAAGCCCTTACCTGAGAGTCCTTGACTTCAGTGTGGACAGCAACTGGTACACTGCAACCCCCCTCCTACAAGAAGCGAAAGTGATTACACTGGAGTGTCAAATATAGACATTTGGTTAAAGGGGGTAATCTGCAGTTGTTGCATCCATTTTCTAAATTAATCAAATCAAATTGTATGTCACATGCTTCGTAAACAACAAGGGAAGACTAACAGTGAAATATTTAATTACGGCCCTTCCCAGCAATGCAGAGAAAAATAAAATAGAGAAATAATAACATGTAATAATAAAAAGTAATAATAAATTCACAATGAGTATAACTTGGCTATTTACACGGGGTACAAGTACCGAGTCGATGTGCAGGGGTACGAAGTAATTGAGGTAGATATGTACATACTGTATAACTAAGAATAAAGTGATTGGTCAGCACGACAGACAATAAACAGTAGCAGCAGCGTTTGTGATGAGCCAAGAAAAGTTGGTGCAAAAAGGGTCAATGCAGATAATTAAATAGTTAACCAATAGCTACCTGGACTAACTATACTGAACAAAAATATAAACGTAACATGCAACAACTAAAAAGATTTTACTGAGTTACAGTTTATATAAGGATATCAATCAATTGAAATAAATTCATTAGGGCCTAATGCATGTATTTTACATGACTGGGCAGGGGTGCAGCCATGGGTGGACCTTGCAGGGCATAGGCCCACCCACTTGGCAGCCAGGCCCACCCACTAAGGAGTCAAGCCCAGCCAATCAGAATGAGTTTTTCCCCACAAAAGGGCTTTATTAGACAGAAATACTCCCCCTCCCATCATCCTCAGACAATCCCGCAGGTGAAGAAGACGGAAGTGTCACGTTGTCGAGGTCAAAACTGCACATTTTAAAGTGGCCTTTTATTGTCCGCAGCACAAGGTGCACCTGTGTAATGATCATGCTGTTTAATAAGCTTCTTGATATGCCACACCTGTCAGGTGGATTAATTATCTTGGCAAAGGACAAATGCAAAATAAGCTTTTTGTGCGTATAGAAAATGTCTGCGATTTTTTTATTTCAGCTCATGACACATGGGACCAACACTTTACATAGTGTTTATATTTCTGTTCAGTGTATTTAGCAATCTTATGGCTTAGGGGTAGAAGCTGTTCAGGGTCCTGTTGGTTCCAGACGGTGCATTGGTACCGTTTGCCGAGAGGTAACAGAGTGAACGGTTTATGACTTGGGTGGCTGGATGTATTAATTTTTAGGGCCTTCCTATGACACCGCCTGGCATAGAGGTCCTGAATGGCAGGGTGCTCAGCCCCAGTGAAAAAAACACTGTATTGCCTCCAGGCCCATCCCTCAGCTTTTTACCAAAATAGAGGTGGAGTAAACGCTTTGTGATTGTTTCAACTCCGGATTGCCCCTTTAAGTACTGTTTGTGTGACATAAAGCCTAAGATTACTTTTTATTTGTTTTATTTCAATTCTTCTTCTTTCACTTGCAATTGTACCTTAAATGGCCGGTTTCCCAGACACAGATTAAGCCTGGTCCTAGACTAAAAAGCCCTTTCAATGGTGATTCTCCATTGAGCATGCTTTTTAGTCCAGGACTAGGCTAATCTGTGTCTGGGAAACTGGTCCTTGAGTATTATGAGTATCTACATTAAGTAGCATTGACAATCCACTAGCAGCCAACAATTCAGATACACTGAACACACTATAATAAAACATCTAGGAGTGAGACTTGCCAGTCGTCTGAGGAAGGCTCGCTCTGCTATACAGCGCAGGACCGTGTTGGGGTCGTGCAGAACAGACACCATCTCCAGGATGTCCTCGTCTCTGGCCCGCACCTCGATGGCAAGAGCCCCCTGGAACACAGCCAAGCAATGGACCCTCAGTCTGTTAAGACCACGCTGAAAATTCTAATCCTCACATATACAGAGCCTTTCAGGGTAAAATATTCAGTTTTAACAACAGTTTAGCGGTTTTTTTTTGTTATTACACAATGGAATAAGGACAGCAGGTATGAGAGTTAAAGTTGCCAATTTCTCCTTCATAAAATAAATCTACCCACCTGTCCAACAGCGTACATACAGTCCTCAGGGCCCAGGATCTGCAAATGCAAAGACACAAATTAAAGATAACTGCCCAATATTTTAGGTAGGCGGACACATTATGTAGGGCCAGGAGGTTTTCCATGACCAGATGACCGCTTGGAAAAACTCAGTGGGCTATATATAGGCTTACATAGTCTAAAAACCACATTCAATTGAATCTTGATTAATTAAGATGAATCTTGATTTATCTCTATGTATGGAGAATGTGTTGTGATGTGGAGTGTTCGAGGTAGCTACAGTTGAAGTCCGAAGTTTACATACACTTAGACTGGAGTCATTAAAACTCGTTTTTCAACCACTCCACAAATGTCTTGTTAACAAACTACAGTTTTGGCAAGTCGGTTAGGACATCTACTTTGTGCATGACACAAGTAATTTTTCCAAAAATTGTTTACAGACAGATTATTTCACTTATAATTCACTTTATCACAATTCCAGTGGGTCAGAAGTTTACATACACTAAGTTGACTGTGCCTTTAAACAGCTTGGAAAGTTCCAGAAAATGATGTCATGGCTTTAGAAGCTTCTGATAGGCTAATTGACATCATTTGAGTCAATTGGAGGTGTAGACCTCCACAAGTCTGGTTCATCCTTGGGAGCAATTTCCAAACGCCTGAAGGTACCACGTTCATCTGTACAAACAATAGTACGCAAGTATAAACACCATGGGACCACGCAGCCGTCATACCGCTCAGGAAGGAGACTTGTTCTGTCTCCTAGAGATGAACGTACTTTGGTGCGAAAAGTGCAAATCAATCCCAGTACAACAGCAAAGGACCTTGTGAAGATGCTGGAGGAAACAGGTACAAAAGTATCTATATCCACAGTAAAACGAGTCCTATATCGACATAACCTGAAAGGCCGCTCAGCAAGGAAGAAGCCACTGCTCCAAAACCGCCATAAAAAGCCAGACTACGGTTTGCAATTGCACATGGGGATAAAGATCGTACTTTTTGGAGAAATGTTCTCTGGTGTGATGAAACAAAAATAAAACTGTTTGGCCATAATGAACATTGTTATGTTATGAGGAAAAAGGGGGAGACTTGCAAGCCAAAGAACACCATCCCAACCGTGAAGCACAGGGGTGGCAGCATCATGTTGTGGGGGTGCTTTGCTGCAGGAGGGACTGGTGCACTTCACAAAATAGATGGCATCATGAGGAAGTAAAATTATGTGGATATATTGAAGCAACATCTCAAGACATCAGTCAGGAAGTTAAAGCTTGGTTGCAAATGGGTCTTCCAAATGGACAATGACCCCAAGCATATTTCCAAAGTTGTGGCAAAATGGCTTAAGGACAACAAAGTCAAGGTATTGGAGTGGCCATCACAAAGCCCTGACCTCAATAGAATTGAAAAAGCATGTGCGAGCAAGGAGGCCTCCAATCCTGACTCAGTTACACCAGCTCTGTCAGGAGGAATGGGCCAAAATTAACCCAACATATTGTGGGAAGCTTGTGGAAGGCTACCCGAAACGTTTGACCCAAGTTAAACAATTTAAAGGCAATGCTACAAAATACTAATTGAGTGCATGAAAACTTCTGACCCACTGGGAATGTGATGAAAGAAATAAAAGCTGAAATAAATCATTGTCTCTACTATTATTCTGACATTTCACATTATTAAAATAAAGTGGTGATCCTAACTGACCTAAGACAGGGAATCTTTACTCGGATTAAATGCCAGGAATTGTGAGAAACTGAGTTTAAATGTATTTGGCTAAGGCGTATGTAAACTTCCGACTTCAACTGAACCTGGCTGACTCGGCTATCCCAGCCCATGCGACGGAGTCCAGCTGCAGCCAGTATAATGGCCGAGAAGTCGTCTTTTTCATCCAGCTTCTTCAACCTCGTGTTGAGGTTTCCTCGCTGGAAAAAACGCACTAAGGAAACAAACTCACAACCCTCTATAGATGGTGCTCATTACCGATATGATGTGCATCAGATTTGAAATGAAGATCCTGTTTTAATCTTTCGCTATACTGTGAGAGTGACAGTGAGTGAACGTAGCACTGAGAGAAAGGATACAATATCTTTAAACTCCAGGTGGGGGAATCTTTTCTTTAGCTGAGCAGCCCGTCGCAGGGAACTTGTGCCTATCACACTATGAAAAAAAAACCCCATCAAGATCAATGTCAAGCCACTCCTTCTTTAAAAAAGATTGGAAAAGATTCTTCAAACAATGTCATGAGTACAATTCAACTGTTTCGTACCTCTTGTCAGGCAGGGTGTCAAGGGATTTTCCCATGTTTTTGGGATGCAAGACCACTGCGTCATGGGGGTTCTCGCGCCTTAAAAAGAACAGGAAGAAAAAAACTATTTACCATGAAAATATCGAAGGCTACTTCATTCCACAGTAGTGGTGAAGAGAATCCTACTTCAATAGTAGATACTCAAAAGGTTATACACTGGTGTGCTTGGAGTATTCCAAATAAATGTATATACACACATAGCTAAGCTAGCTAGATCATAATTTCAAATCTATATTTGTAATAAAATCAATGTGTAGGAACCTGTAAAAACTTTGAAGGAAATATCTTAAAATATGTTACAATATGTGACTAAAACTGATTGTGTTTCACACCAAATCAGTATGTTGGAACACCAACAAAAGAGGCCCAGATGAATAAGGACAGTGTGTTTGATTTCTCCGTGGATCCTTACAGAGGCACTATTGTGTCGACTTACTTTAGCACAGCTCCTATGGTAAAGCCAGGAGGTAGAGTCGTGGGCAAGTCTTTCAAAGAGTGGACCACCAAGTCTACCCTATAGGAGACACAGCACAACAGTCATTTATTTTGCAACATTTCAGAGCAAAAACTGGACATTAAACACCTGCACAAATCAAAGTCTTGAAGACATTAATGACATTTTGAAGCTACTCAAAATGTATGCCATTACATTGTAATAAAGAAAGTACCTCGACAGTAGTAGCTTTCCACATTAAGGATAATAGTCATGTAGCCTACAGTTTGAATGTACAGTGCCTAGTGAATGGCTTTTCAAGAGGTGTCGATTGTTCATGAGTGGTCGAGCCTCAGTCCTGACTTGAATTTGCTTGCAAATCAGAGACAAGGTTTGAATATTGCTGTCAATCAATGACTCCCACCCAAACTTACTGAGTTTGAGCCATTTTGACAAAAAAACTATGAAGAAATGTTGCCCTAAGAGTTGTGCAAACTTGGTAGAATCTTATTGAAAAAGATTTACAGCTGTAATGGCTGTCCAAGGTGCTTCCAGCAAGTATTAACTCTGGGGTGTGAAGACATACGCAATCAATACATCAACAACTTTTTATTCATATGGAACATTTTCTATAGTTTTTCTTTAACTTTGAAAATGAGGAGTTGGTTGTGTGGATCCAACTGAAATGCCAGTTCCAGAAGACAAAATCAGCCTTACTCGTTCTTCTCCAGAGCAGTCTCCAGTTCTTTGGTGAAAAGGCTCTTCTCTCCAATCTGCATTTAGAAAGCATATAGGTTACTAACTGTTAACCCCATTACATTTTTAGCTCAGAACTTAGTGTTTTTCACACACTACTGAGTCAAGCAAAATTAACAATTTGGGCAATAATATAGTTCTGATGAGGCATGCTTTAGTTTATAAACAGATTTACCTTCGATAACGCTGTGTCAAGGATTTTGTCCCCTGTAGTTGTCATGCCAACTGACACAGAAAGACAAGGACATATACAAAGTGATAGTCGTTTAATTACTGTATTGTAGGTATCTTATTGTGATGCATCTCCATAGTCAAAGGAAGATTACAGCACTACAAGTAACAGAACATACATGTTACTGCCAAAATAAAGGAAACTCCAACATAAAAAGTGTCTTCATAGGGCGTTGGGCCTGCACGAGCCAGAACAGCCTCAATGCACCTTGGCATATATTCTACCAGTGTCTGGAACTCTATTGGAGGGATGCAACACCATTCTTCCACCATTTGGGGTTTTGTTGATGGTGGTGGAAAATGCTGTCTCAAGTGCCGCTCCAGAATCTCCCATAACTCTTAGATTGGGATGAGATCTGGTGAGTGAGACGGCCACGGCATATGGTTTACATCATTTTCATGCTCATCAAACCATTCAGTGACCACTCATGCCCTTGTCATCCTGTGGGGATATAGCCATGGTAGCCCAAATAATTGCCTAAATAATGGCCTCCCCTAAGCATGATGGGATGTTAATTGCTTAATTAACTCAGGAAATACATCTGTGTGGAGGCACCTGCTTTCAATGTAGTTTGTGTCCTTCATTTACTCAAGTCTTTCCATTATTTTGGCAGTTAACTATATATACTGTAAAAAAAAAAATCCTACACTCTTAGGGGGAAAAAAGGGTTCCATAGGTTTTTTCAGCTGTTGACATAGGAGTACCATTTTTGGTTCCAGGTAAAACCATTTTGGGTTCCAAGTAGAATCCTTTGTACATGGAACCCAAAAGGGTTCTACCTGGAACCAAAAAGGTTTTTCAAAGGGTTCTCCTATAGGGACAGCCGGAGAACCATTATAGGTTCTAGATAGCACCTTTTTTTCTATGAGTGCATTGCCGTTCACCTGGACTCACCTATTTCTAAGTGGACATCGGGGTACAGTCCCTTCAGCTTCTCTGCAACGCTGTCCGTCTGAATACGAGCCAGCTGAGGTCAATAAATGAACAGAAATCAATTCAATTTGGATGACAACTTGTGTGTGTGCATTTTGGATGGTTGGTTTCTAGCTAGTTGACTTCTTGGATAATACTGAATAATCGTAGGCTATTCAAGAAGCAAATGTTCAGCCATGCGTTATCAAATCACTGGGACGTGAGCATAAGAAGCTGTAGTAAAAGGCTAGACATAATTGGAGAAGTGAATGGACTATCTCTGTTGCAGGAGGTGCAGACATCCCTGACTGCTGTATCTGAGGGAACAAAGAAGGGAACCTTACCTGATAAAGAGTTGCCATGCTCTGCGCTACCCTATTCAAAAGCTGTTTTGCCATTCCAAAGTTTAACTCCACAGTAGTTTCACTGACACCGGAAAAATTGTTCAAGTGAAAAATGACATTACCTTAAACCTAAAACCACATGGAATTTAGTTCCACTCAACCACCAAAGGTATCTTACCTGGCTCTTTCGGGTTCCAATTCTTATGACCCGGCTAACTTTCCCATTACTCTCCTGTTGGAAAAACACAAGCAATACATTGCAACAGCCAATTTTCCAATAATGGAGTTTTTAAACTTCTACGTGTAGTTGCGGTTCATGGCAATTATTCCCTTAGTATTGTCCCAACTCCTTTCACTGTAAGTCATATATAACTGCTCCATATCATAAAATAAACAAACTCTGCTTAAATTGCTTTCCTCTTACCCTGACGTACTTATAAAGGTCCCTCCATAGTTCTCAGTAAACCTTAGCTTCTACACGCAGAGCAGCACTTTGTGCCGTCTGTAGATCTGTGAAAGCCTGCTGTGTCTATGTGGGGAGCAGTGGCAAGTCATATAGCCTAGCACTAGAAATACTGAACCATGCCTCAACTTCCTACACCCCCATTTCCCTGGTCCTAGCTGATAAGTCAAGCGTGTCGATTCATTGTGCCAGTTATTATGAGCAGTGAGGGGTAGCGATGGGCTTTTGTAAGATCATTTGTATAGGCATTTTCCAAATGGTCATGAAATAGACATGTATGTACAGTTGAAGTCGGAAGTTTACATACACCTTAGCCAAATACATTTAAACTCAGTTTCTCAATTCCTGACATTTAATCCTAGTAAAAACTCCCTGTGTTTAGTCAGTTAGGATCACCACTTTATTTTAAGAATGTGAAATGTCAGAATAATAGTAATGATAATGAATTATTTCAGCTTTTATTTCTTTCATCACATTCCCAGTGGGACAGAAGTTTACATACACTCAATTAGTATTTGGTAGCATTGCCTTTAAATTGTTTAACTTGGGTCAAACGTTTCGGGTAGCCTTCCACAAGCTTCCCACAATAAGTTGGGTGAATTTTGGCCCATTCCTCCTGACAGAGCTGGTGTAACTGAGTCAGGATTGTAGGCCTCCTTGCTCGCACACGATTTTTCAGTTCTGCCCACAAATGTTCTATGGGATTGAGGTCAGGGCTTTGTGATGGCCACTCCAATACCTTGACTGTTGTCCTTAAGCCATTTTGCCACAACTTTGGAAGTATGCTTGGGATCATTGTCCATTTGGAAGACCCATTTGCGACCAAGCTTTAACTTCCTGACTGATGTCTTGAGATGTTGCTTCAATGTATACAAATAATTTTCCCTCCTCATGATACCATCTATTTTGTGAAGTGCACCAGTCCCTCCTGCAGCAAAGCACCCCCACAACATGATGCTGCCACCCCCGTGCTTCACGGTTGGGATGGTGTTATTCGGCTTGCAAGTCTCCCCCTTTTTCCTCATAACATAACGATGGTCAGTCATAGACTGTTCTCTCTACTACCGCATGGCAAGCGGTACCGGAGCGCCAAGTCTAGGACAAAAAAGCTTCTCAACAGTTTTTACCCCCAAGCCATAAGACTCCCGAACAGGTAATCAAATGGCTGCCCAAACTATTTGCATTGTGTGCCCCCCCAACCCCGCTTTTACGCTGCTGCTACTCTCTGTTTATCATATATGCATTGTCACTTTAATTATACATTCATGTACATACTACCTCAATTAGCCCAACCAACCGGTGCCCCCGCACATTGGCTACCTGGACTATCTGCATTGTGTCCCGCAACCAACCACCCGCCAACCCCTCTTTTATGCTGCTGCTACTCTCTGTTCATCATATATGCATAGTCACTTTAACCATACCTACATGTATATACTACCTCAATAAGCCTGACTAACCGGTGCATGTATATAGCCTCGCTATTGTTATAGCCTCGCTATTGTTATAGCCTCGCTATTGTATATAGCCTCGCTATTGTATATAGCCTCGCTACTGTATATAGCCTCGCTATTGTATATAGCCTCGCTATTGTTATTTTTCACTGTCTTTATTTCTTTACTTATCTATTGTTCACCTAATACCTTTTTTTAACTTAGAAATTGCACTGTTGGTTAGAGCCTGTAAATAAGCATTTCACTGTAAGGATTCACCATTTCACCTGTTGTATTCGGTGCACGTGACAAATAAACTTTGATTTTTGATTTGGTCATTATGGCCAAACAGTTCTATTTTTGTTTCATCAGACCAGAGGGCATTTCTCCAAAAAGTACGATCTTTGTCCCCATGTGCAGTTTCAAACCGTAGTCTGGCTTTTTTATGGTGGTTTTGGAGCAGTGGCTTCTTCCTTGCTGAGCGGCCTTTCAGGTTATGTCGATATAGGACTCGTTTTACTGTGGATATTGATACTTTGTACCTATTTCCTCCAGCATCTTCACAAGGTCCTTTGCTATTGTTCTGGGATTGATTTGCACTTTTCGCACCAAAGTACGTTCATCTCTAGGAGACAGAACGCGTCTCCTTCCTGAGCGGTATGACAGCTGCGTGGTCCCATGGTGTTTATAATTGCATACTATTGTTTGAACAGATGAACGTGGTACCTTCAGGTGTTCGGAAATTGTTCCCAAGGATGAACCAGACTTGTGGAGGTCTACCATTTTTTTTCTGAGGTCTTGGCTGATTTCTTTTGATTTTCCCATGATGTCAAGCAAAGCGGCACTGAGATTGAAGGTAGGCCTTAAAATACATCCACAGGTACACCTCCAATTGACTCAAATGATGTAAATTAGCCTATCAGAAGCTTCTAAAGCCATGATATCATTTTCTGGAATTTTCCAAGCTGTTTAAAGGCACAGTCAACTTAGTGTATGAAAACTTCTGACCGACTGGAATTGTGATACAGTGAATTATAAGTGAAATAATCTGTGGAGTGGATTGAAAAAACGAGTTTTAATGACTCCAACCTAAATGTACGTAAACATCCGACTTCAACTGTATCTGGAAAGCACTGATAGAAAAATGATCAATTTTTCTGTTTAAATCGGATCCCATTAAAAGCTGACAACCTTTAGGTTTTATAGGACAAGGCAAGAGTTGACGCACTGGATGTTGTAGGCAAAGTTCCCTCCAAAAAAATTAGGCACTGAGCAAATTTCAGGTATGCTGAGCGCAAACTTGAATGTTGTCAAAATTCTGTGCAACTTCCAGCACGCGTTTACTGTGAACACTGAGGCTGTACCTGCCTTAAGTTACAGTTTTAACAGTGGCCATGTAGGCTACTGTGGCTACTTGATCATAATGTAGGCCTGCCAGAGTGGCCTACTATCAAAAACAATGGAGAAAATGCATCCCATAACATTTTAACATGGAAATAGCTGTTCTATCATTCAGCCTACAGTAGCAATGTGTGATGTTCAATGTAGGCCTACATTCCATGAGACTTTTTAAAAAAAACAGGCAGGGCTTGATATTAACCCGTTTATCCACTTGCCCTTCAGACAAGGAGGTGACTGAAAATGTTGTATTGTTTGATGCAAGAAACCACTTTACAAAATAAAATGCAGTATTATTCCCATACCATTATTACAGGGGATCAGACAAATTATGCTACCCTCTGCCTATTGGCTACTTAGCTTATTCAAGCCTGTCTCAAAATACAATACTGCCCCTTAAGACAAAAAAAAGTTATTTACTTGACTCGCTTTTCAAAGAGGTCTATAAATGTACACATTTTGTGCTTTTGTAGGAAGCAATCACTCCCCTATTGCTGATTACAAATGATCTATAACGGGGCTAATAACTCACTAACTAGCAAAGGATATGAACAAAATGTGCACACGTGGCTACATGCAGCTCTCGCTTTGATCTCAAAACAAGGCATCTACTCAGAACCGCTCATGCTGTAAACACAGTCCAGTTCAAAGTAAATGGGACAGATCCATATATGGCAATGGTCTATTTGCATATAGGCCTACTGCATCTCTAAATGTTTATGCCATACCAGTCTGTGTAGAATTCGGGCTGAGTAGTGTGTGTCAATTTAATAGAATCCTATGCATTCTGCCTACAACAAAATCTCTTGCATAGTTAGTTTTGTTTCGGTATGTTGCATTGAAAGTGGCTAACATTGCGTTGATTCGATCCCAATTGCCACAGTGAAGGGAAACATTGATAGCGTTAACAGGGAAAACTCTTGAACAGTGGTCAACAACCTTTTTTGAATCAAGATCACTTTCTGAGTAAAAAACATACGCCTGTGCAACATTAACCAATTAAAAACAGTTCTGTAGCAATGAGGTTTGTGCAGTAAGCTATATGGCCCAATACATTTTCACCGCATATTGGCTGTGCTTAAATTTCCCTGCCGATGCATTGTTGTTCAGGCCATTTCTTAAAATTATACTTCAAAATTTGAGGAAGGCTATATGATCACACCGGTAAAAGATCCGTTGTTGTATTACTTGTAAAGCACAACTGAGTGAGCATCTGATGGTCAGTCTCAACTAGAGGTCAACCGATTAATCGGCATGGCAAATCGGTAATCGGCCTTTTTTGATGCCGATTATGGCCGATTACATTGTAATCTACGAGGAGACTGTGTGGCAGGCTGACCACCTGTTACGCGAGTGCGTCATCAAAAGGACCTTGTGGCTGCAAGGAGCCAAGGTAAGTTGCGGTGGTAGGCAGCAGCAGGCTCGTAAGCATTCATTCAAACAGCACTTTACTGCGTTTGCCAGCAACTCTTAGCAATGCTTGATCCACAGCGCTGTTTATGACTTCAAGCCTATCAACTCCCGAGATTAGGCTGGCAATACTAAAGTGCCTATAAGAACATCCAATAGTCAAAGGTATATGAAATACAAATGGTATAGAGAGAAATAGTCGATGCGTCATAATTCCTATAACTACAACCTAAAACTTCGTAACTGGAAATATTGAAGACTAATGTTAAAAGGAACCACCAGCTTTCATATATAATGTTTCATTATATATGAACATGTTTCATTATTTATTTGAGACTAAATTGATTTTATTTATGTATATATTAACTTAAAATAAAAGTGTTCATTGTTCATTCAGTATTGTTGTAATTGTCATTACACACACACATACATACACACACATACATACATACATACACATATATAAAAAAAATATATAAAAAAAAATATAAAAAAAATAAAAATAAAAAAATAAATAAAAAAATCGGCTGATTAATCGCTATTGCCTTTTTTTGGTCCTCCAATAATAGGTATCGGTATCGCCGTTGAAAAATCATAAATCAGTCGACCTCTGGTCTCAATGGATGGAGAGAGTAGCAGACTGAGGGTCAGCCTCAACAGCCATATGCTCTCCCTTTCCTCCACTGACACTGACCAAAAAGGAACACTGACAAAAAGGAACACTGACCAAAAAGGGACACCGTCTACCAGCTGATGGCGAAACTCGAGTTGCACCACATTATTTCTGCGTCATGCACAAATTCATGTTGTTTCTTCTATGAACAGAGAAAGTGATTTATTCCTCGATATTAAAAAAGACCCAAGCCGCTAATAATAACAACAACAACAACGCAAGCCTATAGATCAGGGGTGTCAAACGTCCGGCCCGCGGGCCGGTTCAGGCCCGCAAAGGGGTTTAATCCGGCCCGCGAGATGATTTTGTAAAGTATAAAAATGAGCTGCCATTTTTCAATAAAAGAAACTGCTGTTCCAATTGCGTCCACTGGATGGCGCAATAGCAATTGTGTTAAGCAAGCAAACTGTTTATACCGGAGCAGAGCAAGTAGGTCAAGCAAGTGCAGCCAGTCCGGATGAGCTACTTTGTTTTGCCCGCAATATTTATTATGGCTTCTACTTTTAACATTATGTGCTTTGGCACCCTGATTGCCCTAATATGTCTCTGTCAAAAAAGAGAAAAGTGGACGCAGAGTGCAGAGTGTTCCAAGAAAAATGGTCATCCTCCTATTTATTAACGGAATTGAATGGGAAAGCTGTATGTTTGGTGTGTTCACAGCATGTTGCAGTGCTGAAAGAGTATAACCTTCGTCGCCACTATGTGAGTCTTCATGCCGACAAATATGACAACTTTCAAGGACAGCAGAGAAGAGAGAAGGTGAATGAACTGTTGGCGGGTCTGAAGAAACAGCAGTCTGTGTTTACTCACAGCCGAGACATCAGTGACGCTGCAGTGAAAGCTAGCTACCTCATTGCTAATGAAATCGCAGTGGCTTCAAAACCATTTAGTGAGGGTGAATTTGTAAAAACATGCATGGTGAAGGCAGCGGAGATTGTGTGCCCTGAAAAGCGCCAGGCTTTTGCAAATATCAGCCTGACAAGAAACACAGTTGCAGACAGGATTTCCGATCTTTCAGTGGATTTGGACAGCCAGTTGAAGCAAAAAGTAAAGTCATTAATTGGGTTTTCAGTTGCAATTGATGAAAGCACGGACATTACAGATGTTGCACAACTGGCCATTTTCATCCGCGGAGTTGATGACACATTGACCGTCACCGAGGAGTTCGTGGAGTTGGTGCCGGTGACGGATACAACGACAGCAGCTGATATTTTCACCGCACTCGTCGGCACGCTGGACAGGGTCGGAGTGGACTGGTCCCGCGCTGTCAGCCTGGCTACAGATGGTGCGCCCTCAATGATCGGGAAAAAAGCAGGCGTTGTGACAAAGTTCAGAGAGAAAGTGCAATCTGCAAATGGAGGACGTGATTTTTGGACTTTTCACTGTATTTTGCACCAGGAGGCTGTGTTGCAAGTCATTAAAGATGGATAACGTCATGAAGGTGGTCATCCAAACTTTTAATTTCATCCGATCCAGAAGCCTGAATCACTGTCAGTTTGACAGCCTTCTCAGAGAGAAAGACCACATCTATGGCCTGCCATACCACACTGAGGTAAGATGGTTAAGCCGAGGTGCTGTGCTTAGGCGTTTCTTTGATTTACGAGAAGAAATTGAACAGTTCATGGAAGAAAAGGGCAAACCAGTGTTAGAATTTCATTCCGCAGAATGGATGCAGGACCTTGTGTAACAGTGTAGGTTCCGTCCCTCTCTTCGCCCCAACCCGGGCTTGAACCAGGGACCCTTGCACACATCAACAACTGACACCCACCGAAGCATCATTACCCATCGCGCCACAAAGGCCGCGGCCCTTGCAACGCAAGGGGAACAACCACTTCAGGTCTCAGAGAGAGTGACGTCACTGATTGAAACGCTATTAGCGCGCACCACCGCTAACTAACTAGCCATTTCACATCGGTTACACTTGCATTTATGGTGGATGTTACAGAGCACCTGAATAACTTGAACAAACAGCTGCAAGGGCGCAACAAAGTCGTCACGCAGTATTATGACAGCATACGTTCTTTCAAGTTGAAGCTGTCATTGTGGGAGACGCAACTCGCCGGTGGTGATGCAGCTCACTTCCCCTGTCTGAAAAATGTGTGCGCGACCCAACATGTGGCAGACATGAAGCGGTTCAAAGATAAAATAACGGGACTGTTATGGGAGTTTGAGCAACGCTTTCAGATTTTTGGTGAACTGGAGAAAGACTTCAACGTTTTTTGCTCGCCATTCACCGTGAATCCCTCTGATCTGCCCATCAGCATCCAACTTGAAATAATAGACTTGCAGTGTGATTCGGATATGAAGGGTAAATTTGCCGCAGCTGGCTTGGACACATTTTATCAGAATCTCTTGCCAGGTTACCCCAACTTGACAGCCCTCGCTGCAAAATTGTTGTGCATGTTTGGAACCACATATCTTTGTGAGCAAGTTCTCTGTAATGAGCATAAATAAAACAAAGCTGCGCTCAAGGCTCACGCACAAGCACTTGAATCACATCCTGAAGTTGGCTGGCACTCAGGATGTGACGCCTGATATTGATGCGCTGGTGAAAGCTAAAAGATGCCAGGTATCAGGAGTCAAATAAACTATGCAACCCCACTTAAAGTGCTGCATGAGACACCCTGATATAGTTCTGTGATCTGTGATATACTTCTGTGAATCACTGAGGCATTGTGTGTTTGTGTGTTCTTTTTCTTTAGAATTTTCAAATAAACTTGAGGTGTTTTATGATTAATAGTGATGTTGTGCTTGTACTATTGTGGACACACTGTCCTCAGGCTCCAGCATTATGTTTTATGTTGATCGTATTAAAACAAATAAAACAATCTGAAGTTGTTGTTTTTAAGTTATATTATATATATATATATATATATATATATATATATATATATATATATATATATATATATATATATATATATATATATATATATATATAATGATTTTACCGGTCCGGCCCACTTGGGAATAGATTTTCCTCCATGTGGCCCCTGAGCTAAAATGAGTTTGACACCCCTGCTATAGATCCACTTTCTTAATCATTCATTACCGATGCAGTGCTTGTTGCAGCGCTGAGTGGAAATTGCTTATAAAAGTATTGAACAGAAAGTGTTGTCAGTGTTAAGAACTTAAACATGAACTCACTCATAAAAACAGCAGCTCTTTGCTGTATTCGTTGACAGTCTCTCTAGTCATGGTTTTAAACGTTTTGAAATCTCAGCATCAATTTGGCTGTAGAAGTATTGTGCGTGCAACATTAATGAAGGACAAGGTAATCTGAGCCATCCGATTGGCCAGCAGTAAACCTATAGTGCACGTGATTTACTCTCTGGGCCCTCCGGGAAGGCAGCGTTTGTACCTTCAGCCATATGAAATGGTTCAAAACGGCAATAGTTCGCCAACCCGGCGCGCAGGGCAGCTGAATCGTGTACACCTACCGCCAGCAGCCCAGACGGGAGAAAAAAAATAGAACACAAGGCTTTATGTCTGTGAAACTATATATTCACAGTATTATGAATTAATTGTGGTTTATTTGGTAGCATTTCGTTGTGTGACTCATTTTACTAATTGCATTAGTACTGTACAAAGTTAGAGGTGCGATATTTGATAGATTCCCCTGCTCACCCTACCTCGGGCTTCCAGTGGGGGGACCTGAGGTCAACCTACCCCCATTTCGTACTTCTGAGTGGGAGACCTTCCTAGCTCACAAACTAGAATCAGGGCGCCCACTCCGAAAAGCTTAATTGACCCACAGTCCCATATGGTGACATGATATCATTGACGTGTAAATGAGCGATAGAAAACCGATCGCGCAAATGTCACCATTCCGATTTTTTTTGTGCCGGCTTCCAGTGACGCACTGGGCGGCCGCCCATGTCGCCTATACCTACACCCGCCACTGTGATCGAATATGAATGCCTTAGAGATCGACTGCTCTAGAAAATGTAGTGAAGTTCAATCTCGTTCTCTGTGGGTTGATATGTCCAAGGGGAGCTGCGCGGCAATCTCGGGGCTACTACACCGGCAACATTTGTTGCAGGCATTGTACAGCAGCCATAGAAGCTCTGACATGCAGCATCATATTATGCTGTTATTTAGGGTTAGTTTAATTAATTAACACACATCATTTTTTACTACGGGAACTGTCAATCTGCCATTAGAAAGGGAAAACTTTAACATAACATTAGTTTCTAATCTACATGTTCAATGGATGTAGCTGCTGATGGTGACTGTCGAGGCAGACGTTATTTGTAATGTCAATTATTTGATATATGAGACGTATTCTCCCATGGTAGAGCGCCGAGGTGCGTGAATAAACCAATCAGCGCGGTCCGGGTTGGCTGTAAAAATGGCGCATGCCTCACTCCGCCAAATGTTATCACTGAGGTATGAACGTTAATGCTATGAAGTGCTAGCTAACTAGCCAAGTCTCTCACCTGTGAACTCGTCTCTCCCGACATCTCAGTGTTGCAGTAATGATCAGCGAGTATTGTCTTTGTCAGTGACAGTTATTCCCGACGTTCAACCCATGAGACTATAGATAATTCCTTGTAATCAGGGATGAAAAGGGCATTTGTAACTAGGGTCAAATCTGCTGACTGCTGGTGCCCTTCTGACGTCACTCCACGGAACGTCATTTCACTTCCGTGTGCTTTGGCTGCGTTCACGAACATCTAAAAAAGCTACTTGCAAATGTGTTCTTGGTCACACAGTAACCGTTTGAAAACATCCCAATTTGTTGATTTTCTTATTGTGTTTTATCGATTTAAAGTACATTTCACTAGCAAAATGAGCTAACTTAGTAACAATGGCCTTTTTTGTACATTGCCAATTTATAAGTAACGTGTGTAGCTGACCACTGTCTTCCAGCTAAAATACCCTTGTCATTGAGCTATAAATGAAGAGCCAAGCCTGATCCTCTTCTCCTAAATGTCAGAGTATCTACCTAGCCAACTTCTAGTTTTTTTTCTCTGTACCAGAACTTGTTCAAGCCATAGAGATAGATAGAGGACTCATCATGGATATTACCCATTTAGCATGGACTTTGCCATTGAGGACTTTCACCATTTAAAAGTAGTCAACTGAATGGTGATTCCTATAAGTTGGGAGCAATCAGCCACTAAAGAAGAAGAACATTGACTACTTTAAAATGGAGATAGCCTCAATGGCACTGCCCTGGACGTCGATTAAGGCAGCCCCTCACACCTCTCCAATTCAGAGTGGTCGGGTTAAATGCGGAAGACCCATTTCGGTTGAATGCAACTGACTAGGTATTCCCTTTCCATGCTATCACAGATGCTATAATGACACAGATACAAAGATGGGTCCTTTATCGAAGAGGCAGGAAGGGATAGTGATGAACTGAGATGCGGTAAGATGGCAGACAAGAAAAAGAGGAAGAAAGTGGAACATGTTATGAACAAATATGTAATGGGGGAAAGCACAAGCCTTCTGGAAGATCTGGTGAAGGCGAAGATGGTTGAAAAGAAGAAAAGTGGAATATGTTTTGAGTGAGTATGGAATGGAGGATCTCATAGAACTTTTGGAAGAGCTTGAGGAGGAAATTGAATGTAACGAGAGTGAGGATTTTTATTTTATCTCTGTAAAGCAAAGCAGTGCGACACAAACAACAACACAAAGTTACACATGGAATAAACAAGCGTACAGTCAATAACACAATAGAAAAAAATTAAGTCTATATACAGTGTGTGCAAATGGCGTGAGGAGGTAAGGCAATAAATAGGCCATAGTAGCAAGTAATTACAACTTAGCAAATTAACACTGGAGTGATAGATGTGGAAGTAGAAATACTGGTGTGCAAAAGAGCAGAAAAGTAAATAAAAACAACATGGGGATGAGGTAGGTAGATTGGATGGGCTATTTACAGATGGGCTATGTACAGCTGCAGCGATCGGTTAGCTGCTCGGATAGCTGATGGTTAACGTTAGTGAGGGAAATATAAGTCTCCAGCTTTAGCGATTTTTGGCAATTCGTTCCAGTCAATGGCAGCAGAGATCTGGAAGGAAAGGCGGCCAAAGGGGGTGTTGGCTTTGGGGATGACCAGTGACATATACCTGCTGGAGCGCGTGCTACGGGTGGGTGTTGTTATCGTGACCAGTGAGCTGAGATAGCAGCTCACTGGTAGCTCACGGAGCAGCTCACGGAGCTTAACCTAGCAAAGATTTATAAATGACCTGGAGCCAGTGGGTCTGGCGACAAATATGTAGCGAGGGCCAGCCAATTAGAGCATACAGGTCGCAGTGGTGGGTGGTATATGGGGCTTTGGTGGCAAAACGGATGGCACTGTGATAGACTGCATCCAGTTTGCTGAGTAGAGTGTTGGAGGCAATTTTCTAAATTACATCGCCGAAGTCGAGGATCGTGGGATAGTCAGTTTTACTAGGGTATGTTTGGCGGCATGAGTGAATGCGAATAGGAAGCCGATTCTAGATTTAATATTGGATTGGAGATGTTTAATTTTAAAACATTTTTTTTATTATTTCACCTTTATTTAACCAGGTAGGCTAGTTGAGAACACGTTCTCATTTACAACTGCGACCTGGCCAAGATAAAGCAAAGCAGTGTGACACAGACAACAACACAGAGTTACACATGGAATAAACAATAAACAAGCCAATAACACAATAAACGAGTCAATGACACAGTAGGAAAAAAAAGAAAGTCTATATACAGTGTGTGCAAAAGGCATGAGGAGGTAGGAAATAAATAGGCCATAGTAGTGAAGAATTACAATTTAGCAGATTAACACTGGAGTGATAAATGAGCAGATGATGATGTGCAAGTAGAGATACTGGTGTGCACAAGAGTGAGTCTGGAAGGAGAGCTTACAGTCTAACCAAACACCTAGGTATTTGTAGTTGTCCACATATTCTAGGTCAGAACCGTCCAGAGTAGTGATTCTAGTCGGGCAGGGGCGGGTGCGGGCAGCGAACGGTTGAAAAGTATGCATTTAGTTTTACTAGCGTTTAAGAGCAGTTGGAGGCCACAGAAGTAGTGTTGTATGGCATTGAAGCTCGTTTGGAGGTTTGTTAACACAGTGTCCAAAGAAGTGCCAGATGTATACAGAATGGTGTCGTCTGCGTAGAGGTGGATCAGGGAATCACCCGCAGCAATAGCAACATTGTTGATATACACAGAGAAAAGAGTCGGCCCGAGAATTGAACCCTGTGGTACCCCCATAGAGACTGCCAGAGGTCCGGACAACAGCCCCTCCGATTTGACACACTGCACTCTATCTGAGAAGTAGTTGGTGAACCAGGCGAGGCAGTCATTTGAGAAACCAAGGCTGTTGAGTCTGCCGATAACAATGTGGTGATTGACAGAGTCGAAAGCCTTGGCCAGGTCGATGAAGACGGCTGCACAGTACAATCTTTTATCGATGGCGGTTATGATATCGTTTAGTACCTTGAGCGTGGCTGAGGTGCACCCGTGACCAGCTCGGAAACCGGATTGCACAGCAGAGAAGGTACGGTGGGATTCGAAATGGTCAGTGATATGCTTATTAACTTGTGTTTCGAAGACTTTAGAAAGGCATGGCTGAATTAACTGTGGTGGCAGGTGCAATGATGACTGCTTTAAGGAGTTAAGTGTAGAGGGAAGTGGTGTGGTGTGGGAGGTTGGCGTCAAGTGCAAAAAGAGGGATATGTGCTCCAGTAGTTCAGAGATGGAACCTGGCGAGAGAGAGGATGAAGTATCTGCGGTGAGGACCGTGGAGTTCGGGCTTCGTCCCGAGGATGATAAGGATGATTCTGGTCCAGTGGGAGTGAGATTTATAGACAGAATGGATCCTTGCATTTTGGCTGATCCATATGTGGTGTCAGGTTGGGTGGAAAAGTGGTTGGTGAAGGTAACTTGGAGTGGACTCGTGATTATTTGTGTTTCGTCCGCCCAGAGGGAGTGGGCGCTCCAGAAAACGCAATTAGGGACAAAAATTGTGACTTGATTTTCTCTTCAGAGCAGGATGCTGTTGAAAGGAATGATAATGAGGGTTACATTAAGTGTTGAGGAGGATCAATTGAAATTGAAGATTCCCGATGTCTGTGACGCCCGCCATTTGGTGAGATATAGATCCAGTGGAGAGCATGGGGAAGCGGAGAAGACAATGTCTGTCATGCTGAGTTTTTGATACAGTCTGATACAGTTTATGGGGATGTTGCAGCACTGTGTAGGAGGGAGATGCCTAGGTGTGAGAAGTGTGCCGGAGAGCATGAGACGAAGGGATGTGTGGTATCGGTGGAGAAAGTTATGTGTGTTAGTTGTGGGTGCCCTTGGGGCTGGAGATCAGAGGTGTCCTGTGAGAGAAAGGCAGATTGAAGTTGCCAGGGTTAGAGTAGTACAGAAAGTGTTGTATGCCGAAACAGTGAATATTTTTTAATAGTTGGTAGGGCAATTTTCCTTTCCCCCAATTTTGTATTACCACGTCAAATAATTGAATTAATGTAGGTAGACCGTGAGTGGCCTCACACACCAGTACAGTAGGTGGCAGTGTATGCGCCTAACAGTTGGATGTGATCCGCCAACCAAATCCCAAAGAAGAGTCCTCTATCTATCTCTATGGATCAAGCACACAGCGCGCAACTTTTGACGAGTTAGTGGTTTATCAAGGAAGCAACTAATCTGGTTGGAGACGTGGCTTTGCCCGGCTGCCATATTGAAGCACTAGCAACACACAGCTTAACTAGCTATTCAACTATATTTTCTTTCTAAAGGCGCTTTAGATATACTGGAACTTGACTGAGCAAACACCATCGGGGATTGAAGATCGTTTTCCTAAAGAGAAATTAAAAATGGTGAGCACAGTGTTACATGTCAAGGCTTTATCTTCTTTTCCGCTTTAGCTTGATCATAACAACAAACATTAGCGTGCTAACGTTAGCCCCTTGGCACAATGAAATGAAAAGCAAATCAAACTTCACTTGCCAGACAACCACAAAGGTAACGTTAGCCAGCCAACTTTATTAGCTAAGTTAACTATATAAACGTTAATGCTACTATTATTTAGCAGCTATTTAATGTAACGACATTAGGTAGCTAAGTTAACGTTAACTACCTAACGTACAACAAATATCAGCTAGTTCTTAGTGTTAGCTAACGCTAGCTGGCTAACTAACGTTAAGTAAGTTTACCCAGCTAACTAGGTAGCTAGCTACAATTTAACACTCTAGATAGATCTTAGCATTGTACAGGTTGTCTGCTACTGTTGGCTGTCTGTTAACTGTGCAAAGATATGTTTGCTGGTAACGTTAAATGCTTGACCTGGCTAGGCTAGTTAACTAGCTAGCTAGTTATCAATAAATGTCAACCAATGGATCGTGGCTGTATGACATTGTCATTGATTTGCACTCGGTAATCTAGTAAATGAAGTCGCTTGGATCAATGCGTTATCATGCCTTGCCTTGGTCCTGGTATTCTGGGATGGTAAGTGACTGAAAAATACTTTATTTTGTCACCTGTAGTAAATTGTAGCCAGCATATACTGAACTGCACTGGGGGTCAGAACACAATCATGGTTACATTATGAAACCATGGAGCTGGCGTAAGATATGGGTTGGAAAACGTACCTCAATGCAGGGATGGAATATGCCACTGTACTCGAAATTGTACCTTTCCACACTGATACATCGAGAAAATTGAAATACTGCAATTTTTCCCTGAAAACGGTCCTTTCATCCTCATGCTAACTAGGAGCCAGAGCAGTGACATATCCTAACCCCACGTTTTCCGACCCATATCTCGTGCCGGCTCCACAGTGTCTTAATGTAACCATGATTGGTTTCTGAACCCAGTCAGTTCAGTGTAAACAAAAGTATTGGTAGTGTCGGAATTGAGTAAATTCGCACATAACTACCTTGCTTAGCCAACAGATTTGTACCACTTAGGGTTACCCTGTCTATCACTCTGTCATCATTAATGAAGACATCCCACTTATGAACGTATGTTTGTGATTCTCTCTGTCCTCCCTGCAGGTGCTTTTGGCAGCGGCGGTGTGCACCAAGGCAGGCAAAGCAATCGTGTCACGGCAGTTTGTGGAGATGACCCGAACGCGTGTCGAGGGCCTTCTGGCCGCCTTCCCCAAGCTCATGGGCATGGGCAAGCAGCACACGTTTGTGGAGACGGAGAGCGTGCGCTACGTCTACCAGCCGTTGGAGAAGCTCTACATGGTGCTGGTCACCACCAAGAACAGCAACATCCTGGAAGACCTGGAGACACTACGGCTCTTCTCACGCGTGGTATGATACGATCCAATACATCTTTATTTATCCATTACACAAAGACAATGGAAATTGTTCATATTGCGGTCATAGTATTTAGGACCCACACACACACACACACGACAGGCTGGGAGCAGCACAGGGGATAACCCAATGCTATAACAGCCCACTGGTGCTTACAAGTTCAGAATTCATCCATCCCACCAATAACATCAAATGGGATCATATCCTACAATAAACGTATGACTGTTGATATTGAAGTGTTCAATTGTGTTTTTCTCTTTTCAGATCCCGGAGTACTGCCGTGTGCTGGAGGAAGGGGAGATCTCAGACCACTGTTTCGACCTGATATTCGCCTTCGACGAGATCGTGGCCCTGGGCTACAGGGAGAATGTCAACCTGGCCCAGATCCGCACCTTCACCGAGATGGACTCTCATGAGGAGAAGGTGTTCCGGGCAGTCAGAGAGGTGAGACACTTGTAGCTAAAGCGCCCATAACATCCGGAGGATGTTTATGTGTGTGGCTTTAGCTTATAGTAACCATGATTTGAACGTTCCTCCTCATCTGCTCGGCCCCACAGACCCAGGAGCGAGAGGCCAAGGCAGAGATGCGGCGAAAGGCCAAAGAGCTGCAGCAGATCAGGCGAGATGCCGAGCGCTCTGGGAAGAAGGTGCCGGCCTTCGGCGGGTTTGGCAGCGCCGGGATGAGCAGCATGTCCTCGGGGTCAATCATCACAGACACCATCATCGAACCCGAGAAGCCCAAGATGGCTCCCGTCCCAGTCAGGTATGCAAATTATGGAATTTAGGTGTTGAATTTGATTGTGTGTATAATTGTGATTGGCAGATAGGCCCCAGAGTTTTTCCTGATAACGTGACCAGGGTTGGAAATTAACTTTTGGGTCCAACTGGCAGGTAGATGAGAATCTAATGGCCACTCGATTTTTTTTTTTTTTTACCAGCCCAAATATTGTTTTGGCATAATTACACCAAAAATCAAATGATGGATGAGTATGCTTTGTAATGTTTCTAAAACAAGAAATGTATTACTAGAAAGAAGTAATGTGATATATTGCTCCATTCAATTTCATTTTTGTGACCCAAGTCTTTTATCCAATATATGTTCAAATCAATCCTTTAGTTAGAATAGTTAAACAGTTCTACAACTGGACATTTTAAGAATCAACAAAGTGCCTGCCCTGTACAAAATGCTAAGTGATACAACTTATTTATTATTATTAGTTCAGGCCTCTAACACTGGAATTTTTTACAAGGAGTACGTAAGTTGATATTTATGAGAACTTAAATAAATTGAGGAGCACAATTAAATTATGAGTGAGTAAAAGTTTATGAAAAGGATGTAACCTGAAATATTTGATTCATTCGGTGAGACAAATGTTCAGCTGCCCCTTTAAGGTGTGGGCCGTTACTATGGCAACGGCACTCTGTTTGTCAGAGATGATTGAGAATTTCTGCACTAGCAGCAGACAGTTGCAGCAAACTCAAACTAATATTGAAAACAACCTAGTTTTGTTCAAATGCTATGTAACTAGACAAGAAACATGAGGATAAAGTCACACTTTAGTAGCCTTTCGTGAATTCAACCTTCTACATTTTGGCTTTGGATTGAAAAAAAAAACTGTTACCAAATGCTGTGTAACCATCTGTCAACGTGGCTGGTGAAAGACGTTCTTGCCCACCAATGCCCTTCTACCCGCATTTGGCGTGTGTTAATTTTCCACCCTGAACGTGACCTGACCAGGAAAAACTCTGGGCCACAGAGGCTGGTACTGACGATCATGTCTCCCACAGGCCAACCGGATCCAGCAAAGCCCTCAAGCTGGGCGCCAGGGGGAAAGAGGTGGACAACTTTGTGGACAAGCTCAGGGGGGAGGGGGAAACCATCATGTCCAACACAGGGAAAATGCCTTCACTTGCATCCAATGTCCTACCGCCACCAGTTAATGTGGAGAGGTACATTATTCCTGTTCTTGAAATGTCCATTTTTGATAGTAAGCCAAGGTTTTGCATCAGTCTTTATCTTGCAATCAATGTCTGTGTTTTTACTATTGACATAATTCCCGTGTGTGATGATAAAACCTCAATCTTAACCTTGATGACACCTGTGTATGTATGTTTTCCTCAGTGTCCACATGAGAGTTGAGGAGAAGATCAGTCTGACCTGTGGACGTGACGGAGGTCTACAGAACATGGAGCTCCTGGGCATGATCACCCTGAGAGTGACCGACGACAAGGTCGGCCGCATCCGCCTGATGGTCAACAACTACGACAAGAAGGGAGTACAACTGCAGGTGAGTTGTTCCAATCCAGACTGACCCATGACCTTTTGTAAAGGCTCATGGGTGGTGTTCATTAGGGCACAACGTTGTGAAAAATCCAGTTGTTATTTGACTAGTAACCTCAGCACCATTCCATTTCAAAATGTTTCTCCCTGTGTGCTCCTACTGAACACAGCCCAATGTATTAGATTTATGTAACAATTCATCCCATATCAGATATATAATGTATGTCCACTGTGTTGAAATTGATTGTATCTCCTGGTATTTAGACACATCCCAATGTGGATAAGAAGCTCTTCACTTCGGACTCTGTGATTGGTCTGAAGAACCCAGAGAAGTCTTTCCCCCTCAACAACGATGTGGGGGTGCTGAAGTGGAGACTCCAAAGCACAGATGAGGCCCTCATACCTCTAACCAGTGAGTCTCATTCAACTTGTCATCCTGCTGCCACCATCTGTGATCTGCAGTTATTGTGGTAGGATTTATTTAGTGTTAACTATAGTACATTTTTAAATGTCATCGCACCTTTGTTTTGTCTGTAGTAAACTGCTGGCCTTCAGAGAGTGCTACTGGCTGCGACGTGAACATTGAATATGAGCTGCAGGAGGAGAGCCTTGAACTCAACGATGTAGTTATTGCTATCCCTATACCGTGAGTACATGGGTGATAAAATGTTAATTGTATTTTGTGTTGTGACTGTATAACAACCTTGCTGGGTTCTCTATTGTCTGGTTTCCCAGAGACAGATTTAAACCTAGCCCTGGACTAAGAAGCATGTGAGGTGTTTTTTAGTCTAAGACTATGCTTCATTTGTGTCCAGTAACCCAATCAATCAAATGTATTTATAAAGCCCTTTTTACATCAGCCGATGTCACAAGGTGCTGTACAGAAACCCAGCCTAAAACCCCAAACGGCAAGCAATGCAGGTGTAGATGCACGGTGGCTAGGAAAAACTCCCTAGAAAGGCTGAAACCTAGAGGAACCAGGCTCTGAGGGGTGGCCAGTCCTCTTCTGGCTGTTCCCGGGTGGAGATTATAACAGAACATGGCTATGATATTCAAACGTTCATAGATGACCAGCAGGGTCAGATACTAATAATCACAGTGGTTGTAGAGGGTGCAACAGGTCAGCACCTCAGGAGTAAATGTCAGTTGGCTTTTCATAGCCGATCATTGAGAGTTAAGAGACAGCCCAAAGTTGATGGTTGCGTTTTTTACAGTATATGGGTGTATTTCCTGGTGTAGGTCTGGAGTTGGGGCACCTGTGGTAGGAGATGTGGATGGAGAGTATAAGCACGACAGCAGACGGAACGTTCTAGAGTGGAGCCTACCCGTCATAGATGCCAAAAACAAAAGTGGCAGCCTGGAGTTCAGTGTCGCCGGGCAACCCAACGACTTCTTCCCTGTCAACGTGTCCTTCGTATCCATACGCAATTACTGCGACATACAGGCAAGTTCCCCTTTTTACGTTGCCGCTTACTATGCCCATTTAGGCCAGGTCAATGATGGAACACAATTCTCTTGCTGACATCGCTAACCCTGCATTTCACTCATCACGTGACCTTTTTCTCCTATTCCCTCAGGTTGCCAAAGTGACTCACGTAGAAGGAGACGCACCGGTAAAATTCTCTTTAGAAACTTCGTTCCTCGTCGACAAATACGAGATCCTGTAAAGAAAAATCTACGTCAAAGCTCTGGAGAAGACAAAATAAATACTTGCCCACCTGTGTAACATTTGAGACTACACATCAACAGGACTCAACTCTTCAAAAGCCCCTCTGGCGGCGGAGCGCAGCATTGGTGTATTTATGTTTGTATGAGAGAGAAAAATCTACTGTGTGTGTGTGTATATATAGAATTACATTTAACAGGCAACGAAACATGCTGTTATCCGTCGGAGAGTCGGGAAGTCAAAACATGACTAAATTGGCAGCAGAGGAGGGAGATGGGTGGTGCTCTTGATTAAGTGGTGGTGGGGTGGACAGTACTAGCTACAAACAAGCATCAGGGATGTGTTCGTTAGGACGCACAACAGGGAGAGAAAAATCCCACCGTTGTGCAACAACAACTTATCCTTTCTCATTTGCTGAAAACTAAAGTGAGCCTTTCTAATTATACAAGTCCAGGTAGTCCCTCCCTGATTCAGTCAGTTTTCTTCCGTTTGGTGCCTAATGAACATGACCCTGGTGGCTGAGGAGCTGGTCAGTATTCAGCTGGTTCATCGCCCTACTTTTGAGGTTGAGAAATTAGTCATCCCCAACCCCAAAGAATCATGCATCCTTTACCAGAGCCATTTAGTCTTTTATACATTGAACATTAAACATTGGACCAGATTTAAGAAAGCGGGACTATTCAAGTGGTCTTTCATGTTTTTTTTAATCATAACTACAGGTTCACCAGAAACCAATTTTAATGCTGCCTGTTTACCCACTAAAGGCAGGTTTTTTTGTTTTTCATTAGATTGGTTGATCTCAATATGTAGCTTCAGGTGTTGACTGGTATTAAGAAACTTAAGATTGAAAAGAGTAAGCATCCAATATGGTTGCGTAGATCTGTCCAGCTAGTCCTCTAGCAGTACACATTAACCTGTTCTCTGATTGTGTTTTTAACTTGTCCTTTTGTGTTCTGTAAACATACCTAGAAATGCAGTAAACATCAGCGCTGTAAATGGTTTTTGGCATTTTCTTTCCCCCTTTTCAAAATTCTACTAATCTCAAGTGCGAACTGTTCATCTCTTCCCAACATAGACAGTCATTGAAAACCAGACAAAGCATGAAAAGAACAGACAATTCACAAGGCTAACCACTGCATTTGTGGCTATAGGAGTTCTTGAAAAGTAATCAATTGAAAGCTCAATACTATTTACAAACTTATGTTGTTGAAAAGGGAGATCTGATCAGTATACTGTGGTCCATATCAGTTCTGCCTTCAGTCATCAAACCAACATCAATAGAAGGAATACTTTGGTCCTATTGCAAGGATGATTCTGCTGCCAGTGACACCACCTCCCTCTCATGACTCCAGTCAGTCATTTACTCCCATGATGAGCGAATGCTCTCCTTTAAAGTCCAGTTCATCGTAAGAACAACATGTAGTGGTTTCATTTTTATGTTTTGTTTGTATTCCTGGAATTTCAATGCGGTTGGTTGGATAATGGGTTTTGAAGATGGCTAGATGGGACATTTAACTGTAAAGAAAGAGGGAATCATAACATTCCAGTATAACATTTGATGAAAAAGACCTTTAATTGATTAAAGTGTATTATTCAATTTTGTGGTCATTGTTTTATTTTTGTATAATTTTTGGGGGGTAGTATCAAAGTATATTAATGTTTCAATGATGTTATAGACAGGTTGGTTGATGTGCGCAACTATGGGACAAAACAGACAGGATTGGCTTAGGGTGCATTCGTTAATTCGCTCTGGGCGTTTGCAAATTCAGTGCTTCACTCTGAGTGTTAGAGCGCGCACTGGACACTGGCTGAGGAGTAGGGTTGATCTGAGCGTTCTGACCTCCCAATGGCAGTCAAGCACCCAAGCTAATTGGCTAAAGTTAGCTAGCTAGTTACTTCCAGACAAATGAGAGAACCATTGTACTTAGCCTAGCAGAGCTGGTTATGCTGTTTGTTATCCAGAGGGTTGGTGACTAACTGTGCTGCTGGCAACAATTTAATTAAGCTTTTTTGCAGATGTTTACTGACACCAGCCATATTCGATGGGTGTTGAGCGTTCGTAAATTCATCAGTTATTCTGCACTCAGACGAGAGCGATCTGAAATCGGCGTAGACAGCCAGGGTGAATTTACGAACGCGCCCTTAGATTGTTGACATGTAAACTATACTGCTCAAAAAAATAAAGGGAACACTTAAACAACACATCCTAGATCTGAATGAAAGAAATAATCTTATTAAATACTTTTTTCTTTACATAGTTGAATGTGCTGACAAAATCACACAAAAATAATCAATGGAAATCCAATTTATCAACCCATGGAGGTCTGGATTTGGAGTCACACTCAAAATTAAAGTGGAAAACCACACTACAGGCTGATCCAACTTTGATGTAATGTCCTTAAAACAAGTCAAAATGAGGCTCAGTAGTGTGTGTGGCCTCCACGTGCCTGTATGACCTCCCTACAACGCCTGGGCATGCTCCTGATGAGGTGGCGGATGGTCTCCTGAGGGATCTCCTCCCAGACCTGGACTAAAGCATCCGCCAACTCCTGGACAGTCTGTGGTGCAACGTGGCGTTGGTGGATGGAGCGAGACATGATGTCCCAGATGTGCTCAATTGGATTCAGGTCTGGGGAACGGGCGGGCCAGTCCATAGCATCAATGCCTTCCTCTTGCAGGAACTGCTGACACACTCCAGCCACATGAGGTCTAGCATTGTCTTGCATTAGGAGGAACCCAGGGCCAACCGCACCAGCATATGGTCTCACAAGGGGTCTGAGGATCTCATCTCGGTACCTAATGGCAGTCAGGCTACCTCTAGCGAGCACATGGAGGGCAAAGAAATGCCACCCCACACCATGACTGACCCACCGCCAAACCGGTCATGCTGGAGGATGTTGCAGGCAGCAGAACGTTCTACACGGCGTCTCCAGACTCTGTCACGTCTGTCACGTGGTCAGTGTGAACCTGCTTTCATCTGTGAAGAGCACAGGGTGCCAGTGGCGAATTTGCCAAACTTGGTGTTCTCTGGCAAATGCCTAACGTCCTGCACGGTGTTGGGCTGTAAGCACAACCCCCACCTGTGGATGTCGGGCCCTCATACCACCCTCATGGAGTCTGTTTCTGACCGTTTGAGCAGACACATGCACATTTGTGGCCTGCTGGAGGTCATTTTGCAGGGCTCTGGCAGTGCTTCTCCTGCTCCTCCTTGCACAAAGGCGGAGGTAGCGGTCCTGCTGCTGGGTTGTTGCCCTCCTACGGCCTCCTCCACGTCTCCTGATGTATTGGCCTGTCTCCTGGTAGCGCCTCCATGCTCTGGACACTACGCTGACAGACACAGCAAACCTTCTTGCCACAGATCGCATTGATGTGCCATCCTGGATGAGCTGCACTACCTGAGCCACTTGTGTGGGTTGTAGACTCCGTCTCATGCTACCACTAGAGTGAAAGCACTGCCAGCATTCAAAAGTGACCAAAACATCAGCCAGGAAGCATAGGAACTGAGAAGTGGTCTGTGGTCCCCACCTGCAGAACCACTCCTTTATTGGGGGTGTCTTGCTGATTGCCTATAATTTCCACCTGTTGTCTATTCCATTTGCACAACAGCATGTGCAATTTATTGTCAATCAGTGTTGCTTCCTAAGTGGACAGTTTGATTTCACAGAAGTGTGATTGATTTGGAGTTACATTGTGTTGTTTAAGTGTTCCCTTTATTTTTTTGAGCAGTGTATATTTAGTCTCCAAATATACAGTTGAACAATGAGCACTTGTCTCAAATACATCATTACAGTTGTTGGTTAGCCAGCTAGCAATTTTATTTTTCAATATCTGTGTTTTTGCATGCACATTGATTCATGAATCTTATGCTACACAAAGATACATAAATGTTTCTAAACAAATCCAATCTGTTGGATTTTTTTCACCTGTTACTGAAGTGGTTGTTCCAGTTTAGACGGTGTAGGTAGTCTCATTTATTCATCTCTTTAACCCAGGCAGTCATTCTGAATGCAGATTATGTATGGATAAAAATTACAAATGTTGGATATCCCCAATCTGGCTGGATTCCAATAGGAATTAAACATTACCTTGCAGGCCAGATGTGTACACAATTATGCAACACTTTCGGTGACCCATTTTGGACTCGTGAGCACTAATGTCAATACGACTCACTGCAATTATACAAAACCTTTGGCGCATCACTAATAATTAAGCACTTTGATGCTGGTTTTGCTGGTGACCAGTTTATGCTTGTATGCTGGTCACCAGCATACCTGTAAACCCCAGCATAAACTGGTCATCAGCATCAAATCGTCCAGAACAACAAACGCTGGTCCCCAGCAAAACCAGCACTAGCATACAGTGCCTTCAGAAAGCATTCACACCCCTTTACTTTTACCACAGTATTTTGTGTTACAGCCTGAATTTAAAATGGATTACATTTAGATTTTGTGTCACTGGCCTACACACAATACCTCATAATGTGAAAGAGGAATTATGTTATCAGACATTTTTACAAATGAATAAAAAATGAAAAGCTGAAATGTCTTCAGTCAATAAGTATTCAACCCCTTCGTTATGGTAAGCCTAAATAAGTTCAGGAGTAAAAATGTGCTTAACATGTCACAAAAAGTTGCATGGACTCTGTATTTGAAAATAGTGTTTAACATGATTTTTGAATGAGTACCTCATCTCTGTACCCCACACATACAATTATCTGTAAGGTCCCTCAGCTGAACAGTGAATTTCAAACATGAATTCAACCACAAAGACCAGGGAGGTTTTCCAATACTTAGCGGAGAAGGGCACCTATTTGGTAAATGGGTATAAATAAAATAAAAAGCAGAAATTAAATGTCCCTTTGAGCATGGTGAAGTTATTAATTACACTTTAGAGGGTCTTAATACACCCTCTCTCTACAAAGATACAGGCGTCCTCCTTCCTAACTTGCTGGAGAGGAAGGAAACAGCTCAGGGACTTCACCATGAGGCCAAAACAGTACGAGTTTAATGGCTGTGAGAGGAGAAAACTGAGGATGGATCAACAACATTGTAGAATACTCCACAATACTAACTTAATTCCAAAACATGCATCCTGTTTGCAATAAGGCACTAAAGTAAAACAGAACAAAATGTGGCTAAGAAATTTACTTTATGTCCTGAATACAAAGCGTTATGTTTGGGGCAAATCCAACGCAACACATCATTGAGTACCACTTCATATTTTCAAGCATGATGGTGGCTGCATCATGTTATCGGTATGCTTGTTATTGGCAAGAACTAGGGAGTTTCTAGTCTTTCTAGTGCTACGACCTGAAAATCAATGACGTCATCATGATTCGACCTTGTTTTTTTCCGAGTTCCCAGCTGTTTTGAAAGCACCATAAATCCAGAGAATGCCAGACTTGGATGACAAAATTTGCCCATGAAGGACTGCCGTGCCACCTTCCTATTCAAGTGAGCACAGCACAACAAGTTGAGTCCAAAAATGTATTGTATGCTGCTGCATAAATGTAATATGCCAGGGAGATATGTATACTGTAGCTAAGAAAGTAATACTAAGTGTATATTGTGTAGTAAGATGTTAGTAGCCCATGTGCCTCACCATAATAATTTGGTCTATTTACCCCTCTTAATTTTGCCTACTTTTCTGATTTGGTGGTGCACATGCAGCCTATAACCTGTTTTAGAGAAATATAATCATTGAATATTGTAAGAGCTTTCATTGTCTGCTTATATGCCCTTTTTATTTATCCTACAGTTTTGACTTGGTGTACAGGGAGAACACTGTAAGAATGGCCCATGTTCTGAATTCTGTCACTGTACATGTCAAAAGTGCTAAACAAATAGTTAAGTTGACTACGTCGGTCCTAGCTTGTTCATTAATTTCTTAATCGAAATTACAGATTGCCTCTTATCCGCTTGTCATCCCCTTATGCCACCCTTTGTACATCTCAATTGTCATTAGAAACCACATTTGTTCAAGCAAGTCTGCAATATCAGCTATGTTTTTTTTAAAAGGCACTAAATGAGGCTGAATGAACTGTTTTGCTGCCAGACAAGGCTCCACTGATAGCCAGATGTAGCAGTGGTAAGATGTTGGGACTGCTGTTGGGACAGCATTTTGTAGGCTGTTTGTGGACACCGTTTGCCACCGTTACAGTGCAATGAATGTATTGTTTAGTGTTGTGTAGTGGCTTTGGTGGCATGGATCCCACTTGTTTATTTTTTTTGCCCCATCAAGATTTACATGCTAAATTCAAAAGGCACTTGCACATCTGAGCAATCTTTTTGCAGGTGCATGGCAACAGTTGAAACAGGATGAAGGAAAAAGGAAACCGCACACTGCTCTTGATAGTATCACTGATATTTAGTAAGCTTACGTATCGGCCTCACGGCCTTCGTCAGAAATTTTGTGAATTTCTAAAAAACAATTTACATGCTAAAATTGCCACTGCTCACATCACAACTGTAATCGCTGCCAAAGGGAATTCTAACATGTATTGACTCAGGGGTGTGAATACTTATGTAGGCTAAATTATATATTTCTGTATTTAATTTAATAGATTTGCAACAAATTCTAAAAGCATACGTTCACTTCGTCATTATGGGGTGTTGTGTGTAGATGGGTGAGAACATTTTAATTTTTTCAATTTTGAATTCAGGCTGCAACAAAAAAATGTGGAATAAGTCAAGGGGTATGAACACTTTCTGTATGCACTGTATGCTGGTCTATGCTGGGGTTGGGGTTTCAGCAGGGATCTTTCTCCTTCTGACACCTTCTCATGTTGTGCATTTATGCATGGTCAATCAACACCCATCACCATACTGTATCTCCCTCAATCTTTTAACTTCAAAACCCCATGTTTATGTCTTATATCTCAACAGGCAGTTCTCAGAAAAAAAGTGGAAGTGGATGAAAATAAAAAAAATATTAGAAGTTAATGTTCATGAATAATTTTTCCATCAATAAATTGTGCGCTGTCACATTGAATATTCCTTCACACACAATAAACAAAGGCCTGTCTTGGGGAGATTTTAAATTGAGCAAAATCCGTCCTTTCCTCGACTCGTAACCCAGAAACCATAAGTGGTTGCCATATATAGGAGAGTGTCAACTTGGTAATAGGCAAACAGAAGAGTTTGCTCCTCTCCTCGAATGCCTACAAATACAAGCACATTCGTTTCAATATTAATCTCTTCGCAGATCCACAATATACATTTGAGATTCTGCCTAAGTAGTCTGGACATAAATTAGGTTGCAGATGAGTAACCAAAAGGCTGTTACCGGCTCACTGCAGATATTCATCACACCTGACCCCTTACACCAGAGCTGTGTTTGATTACTCATACTAACCGCACTAACTGTACTATTTGTGATGCAAATTCAGTATGTAGTATTCTTATTGGTCATAGTATGGATATAGTTAGTATGACAAAAGTTCCAGGATGTCGTACTAAATTCGCCAAAATATGAAGTATACAAGCAGTGTACACTATTTTCGTGTTTTTAGGGCCCATAATGCAATTCATCAGAAAATGGGCGTGGATTCACACCACGTGGATTGCGCCATTCCGGTGCACATCCAAGTGCTATCCACCCTCGGGTGTTTGGCAACCGGAGCTTTCCGATTGACATCACAGTCCTTGATGAGCCAATGTTTACCAATGTAAAGTTTTAAGTTGGATATTCAACGGATATTCTCGCTTTCAAACCTCAATAGCGTTCAAACCACAGACTCCAAATAAGTGTCATGATGTTAGAAAAATTGGCAAAACATTGCACAGGTCTTATTTTCACCATTTGGACATTAATTCACTTTCCAAAGCTAATAAACACGTGGAAATGTGAGCAGCATTTTGTATTCCTAGTTGAATTAGTTAGGGAGCACACCCTTTAATTTGTCCATTATCATCTCACACGTTTTTTACATGAATATTTCTAACTTGCTAATTTCAATAGCTCCTTGGTCATGTGAACTACTGACCTCAAACAAGGTTCAGAATGTATACTCAGTGGGCAAGTCAGATCAGTAACTTCGGGATAAGGATTGGCTCTAAGGGCTGGGTCGGTCGGGCTGGGGTGCAAAGAGGGGCTCGAGCCGCGGCTGGGGGAGCAGTTACTCCGTCGCCCTCCTCTCGCCACCGTAGGATGTTCGTTGTGTGGCCCATCTCGTGGTCTCACAAGTGGCTGTGTGCGGGGGTACGTCGCGGGTGGTGTCCGTCAGCGGGCCGAAAGCTGACCGGTGGGGGGGTTGGGTCAGGTGGTTGGTGACGGCGACTCTGGATGCGCACTGGGCCCTTCTCATGGATCTCCCCAGCTACGGCGCTAGCAGCTGACTTAGAAATGGTGCGGACCAAGGGATTCCGACTGTTTAATGTTTTTAAAATCTTCCCAAAGGCCCAAGGTGGGTGTTGACCCGATGTGATTTCTGTCCTCTGCTCTGAATGTCAAAGTGAAGAAATTCAATGAAGTGTAAATGAATCCTGACCTTGACAGGACACCAACACTCATGAGACTCGAGGCAGAGAGTAAACCCATTGGCCCCGCAGTGATAGGGCATTGCATGAATCTGGAGGTATCGCTAGCTTGTCTGGGGAGGGAGGCCTACATCTGATGTGGGTAGTACCATCCAAGCCCATTGATTTGCTGCGGACCAATAAAACGGATGGATGAAGCCTAGGTTCCCACTGTGCACGGATCACTGAATGTCAACTTGATGAAATTCAAAGGAGCATACCCACCTGTCGCGGTCACACTCAAATCACCCAAGCACATTTGGTATATGTGCGAAGCTACTATCTGTGGGATTTTGACTGAAGGCCTCTAAGTCAGAATCCCCCCTAAACGTAACGATACCGTAGCACCATGGATCTTTGGTTGGCCTGGGATAGCCTGCCTCTTTTGGCAGGTGAGTAGAGCCGTTCGTGACGGGGTTGGGGTGCGGCCGGATAAGTTGCCGCCCCTCTCCTGATGCGCACCACGTTTGTGGGGAACCTGGTGCTAAATCACTCGTAGACGACCTGATTCTGGGTCAGGGTTTCGTACGTAGCAGAGCAGCTCACTCGCTGTGATTTATTGACAGTCAGCCTTCGATCCAAGCTTTTGTTGGGGACGGAAGGCTTCTTCCTCCACCATCCTCCTACTTTAATTAAGGGTTACCAGGCGTCTCAGACCCCGCTGTGGGGTCTGAGACGCCGACGGCTCCCACCATTAGCTCTGACAAATTGAAAACCCTAGTCATTGGCGACTCCATTACCCGCAGTATTAGACTTAAAACGAATCATCCAGCGATCATACACTGTTTACCAGGGAGCAGGGCTACCGACGTTAAGGCTAATCTAAAGACGGTGCTGGCTAAAGCTAAAACTGGCGAGTGTAGAGAGTATAGAGATATTGTTATCCACGTCGGCACCAACGATGTTAGGATGAAACAGTCAGAGGTCACCAAGCGCAACATAGCTTCAGCGTGGAAATCAGCTAGAAAGATGTGTCGGCATCGATTAATTGTCTCTGGCCCCCTCCCAGTTAGGGGGAGTGATGAGCTCTACAGCAGAGTCTCACAACTCAATCGCTGGATGAAAACTGTTTTCTGCCCCTCCCAAAAGATAGAATTTGTAGATAACTGGCCCTCTTTCTGGGACTCACCCACAAACAGGACCAAGCCTGGCCTGCTGAGGAGTGACGGACTCCATCCTAGCTGGAGGGGTGCTCTCATCTTATCTACGAACATAGACAGAGCTCTAACTCCTCTAGCTCCACAATGAAATAGGGTGCAGGCCAGGCAGCAGGCTGTTAGCCAGCCTGCCAGCTTAGTGGAGTCTGCCACTAGCACAGTCAGCGTAGTCAGCTCAGCTTTCCCCATTGAGACCGTGTCTGTGCCTCGATCTAGGTTGGGCAAAATTAAAAATGGCGGTGTTCGCTTCAGTAATCTCACTAGTATAAAGACCTCCTCCAATCCTGCCATTATTGCAAGAGATTGTGATACTTCACATCTCAAAATTGGGTTACTTAATGTTAGATCCCTCACTTCCAAGGCAGTTATAGTCAATTAACTAATCACTGATCATAATCTTGATGTGATTGGCCTGACTGAAACATGGCTTAAGCCTGATGAATTTACTGTGTTAAATGAGGCCTCACCCCCTGGTTACACTAGTGACCATACCCCCCGTGCATCCGGCAAAGGCGGAGATGTTGCTAACATCTACGATAGCAAATTTCAATTTACAAAAAAAAAACAATGACGTTTTCATCTTTTGAGCTTCTAGTCATGAAATCTATGCAGCCTACTCACTCACTTTTTATAGCTACTGTTTACAGGCCTCCTGGGCCATATGCAGTGTTCCTCACTGAGTTCCCTGAATTCCTATCGGATCTTGTAGTCATAGCAGATAATATTCTAATTTTTGGTGACTTTAACATTCACATGGAAAAGTCCACAGACCCACTCCAAAAGGCTTTCGGAGCCATCATCGACTCAGTGGGTTTTGTCCAACATGTCTCTGGACCTACTCACTGCCACAGTCATACTCTGGACCTAGTTTTGTCCCATGGAATAAATGTTGTGGATCTTAATGTTTTTCCTCATAATCCTGGATTATCGGACCACCATTTTATTGCGTTTACAATTGCAACAAATAATCTGCTCAGACCCCAACCAAGGAGCATTAAAAGTCGTGCTATAAATTCTCAGACAACCCAAAGATTCCTTGATGCCCTTCCAGACTCCCTCTGCCTACCCAAGGACGTCAGAGGACAAAAATCAGTTAACCACCTAACCGAGGAACTCAATTTAACCTTGCGCAATACCCTAGATGCAGTTGCACCCCTAAAAATTAAAAACATCTGTCATAAGAAACTAGCTCCCTGGTATACAGAAAATACACGAGCTCTGAAGCAAGCTTCCAGAAAATTGGAACGGAAATGGCGCCACACCAAACTGGAAGTCTTCCGACTAGCTTGGAAAGACAGTACCGTGCAGTATCGAAGAGCCCTCACTGCTGCTCGATCATCCTATTTTTCCAACTTAATTGAGGAAAATAAGAACAATCCGAAATTTATTTTTGATACTGTCGCAAAGCTAACTAAAAAGCAGCATTCGCAAATGGAGGATGGCTTTCACTTCAGCAGTAATACATTTATGAACTTCTTTGAGGAAAAGATCATGATCATTAGAAAGCAAATTACGGACTCCTCTTTAAATCTGGGTATTCCTCCAAAGCTCCATTGTCCTGAGTCTGCACAACTCTGCCAGGACCTAGGATCAAGGGAGATACTAAAGTGTTTTAGTACTATATCTCTTGACACAATGATGAAAATAATCATGGCCTCCAAACCCTCAAGCTGCATACTGGACCCTATTCCAACTAAACTACTGGAAGAGCTGCTTCCTGTGCTTGGCCCTCCTATGTTGAACATAATAAACGGCTCTCTATCCACCGGATGTGTACCAAGCTCACTAAAAGTGGCAGAAATAAAGCCTCTCTTGAAAAAGCCGAATCTTGACCCAGAAATTATTAAAAAAACTAATCGGCCAATATCGAATCTTCCATTCCTCTCAAATTTTTTTGAAAAAGCTGTTGCACAGCAACTCACTGCCTTCCTGAAGACAAACAATGTATACGAAACGCTTCAGTCTGGTTTTAGACCCCATCATAGCACTGAGACTGCACTTGTGAAGGTGGTAAATTACCTTTTAATGACGTCAGACCGAGGCTCTGCATCTGTCCTCGTGCTCCTAGATCTTAGTGCCGCTTTTGATACCATCGATCACCACATTCTTTTGGAGAGATTGGAAACCCAAATTGGTCTACATGGACAAGTTCTGGCCTGCTTTAGATCTTATCTGTCGGAAAGATATCAGTTTGTCTCTGTGAATGGTTTGTCCTCTGACAAATCAATTGTAAATTTCGGTGTTCCTCAAGGTTCCGTTTTAGGACCACTATTGTTTTCACTATATATTTTACCTCTTGGGGATGTCATTCGAAAACATAATGTTAAATTTCACTGCTATGCGGACGACACACAGCTGTACATTTCAATGAAACATGAAGCCCCAAAATTGCCCTCGCTAGAAGCCTGTGTTTCAGACATAAGGAAGTGGATGGCTGCAAACTTTCTACTTTTAAACTCGGACAAAACAGAGATGCTTGTTCTAGGTCCCAAGAAACAAAGAGATCTTCTTTTGAATCTGACAATTAATCTGGATGGTTGTACAGTCGTCTCAAATAAAACTGTGAAGGACCTCGGCGTTACTCTGGACCCTGATCTCTCTTTTGAAGAACATATCAAGACTGTTTCAAGGACAGCTTTTTTCCATCTACGTAACATTGCAAAAATCAGAAACTTTCTGTCCAAAAATGACGCAAAAAAATTAATTCATGCTTTTGTTACTTCTAGGCTGGACTACTGCAATGCTCTACTTTCCGGCTACCCGGATAAAGCACTAAACAAACTTCAGTTAGTGCTAAATACGGCTGCTAGAATCCTGACTAGAACCAAAAAATTTGATCATATTACTCCAGTGCTAGCCTCCCTACACTGGCTTCCTTTTAAGGCAAGGGCTGATTTCAAGGTTTTACTGCTAACCTACAAAGCATTACATGGGCTTGCTCCTAACTATCTCTCCGATTTGGTCCTGCCGTACATACCTACACGTACGCTACGGTCACAAGGCGCAGGCCTCCTAATTGTCCCTAGAATTTCTAAGCAAACGGCTGGAGGTAGGGCTTTCTCCTATAGAGCTCCATTTTTATGGAATGGTCTGCCTACCCATGTGAGAGACGCAGACTCAGTCTCAACCTTTAAGTCTTTACTGAAGACTTATCTCTTCAGTAGGTCCTATGATCAAGTATAGTCTGGCCCAGGAGTGTGAAGGTGAACGGAAAGGCTGGAGCAACGAACCGCCCTTGCTGTCTCTGCCTTGCCGGTTCCCCTCTTTCCACTGGGATCCTCTGCCTCTAACCCTATTACAGGGGCTGAGTCACTGACTTACTGGTGTTCTTCCATGCCGTCCATGGGAGGGGTGCGTCACTTGAGTGGGTTGAGTCACTGACGTGGTCTTCCTGTCTGGGTTGGCGCCCCCCCTTGGGTTGTGCCATGGCGGAGATCTTTGTGGGCTATACTCGGCCTTGTCTTCGGACGGTAAGTTGGTGGTTGTAGACATCCCTCTAGTGGTGTGGGGACTGTGCTTTGGCAAAGTGGGTGGGGTTATATCCTGCCTGTTTGGCCCTGTCCGGGGGTATCATCGGATGGAGCCACAGTGTCTTCTGATCCCTCCTGTCTCAGCCTCCAGTATTTATGCTGCAGTAGTTTGTGTGTCGGGGGGCTAGGGTCAGTCTGTTACATCTGGAGTATTTCTCTTGTCTTATCTGGTGTCCTGTGTAAATTTAAATATGCTCTCTCTAATTCTCTCTTTCTTTCTTTCTCTCGGAGGACCTGAGCCCTAGGACCATGCCTCGGGACTACCTGGCATGATGACTCCTTGCATTCCCCAGTCCACCTGGCCATGCTGCTGCTCCAGTTTCAACTGTTCTGCCTGCGGCTATGGAACCCTGACCTGTTCACCGGACGTGCTTGTTGCACCCTCAACAACTACTCTGATTATTATTATTTGACCATGCTGGTCATTTATGAACATTTTAACATCTTGACCATGTTCTGTTATAATATCCACCCGGCACAGCCAGAAGAGGACTGGCCACCCCTCATAGCCTGGTTCCTCTCTAGGTTTCTTCCTAGGTTTATCCTAGGGAGTTTTTCCTAGCCACCGTGCTTCTTTCACATGCATTGTTTGCTGTTTGGGGTTTTAGGCTGGGTTTCTGTACAGCACTTTGAGATTTCAGCTGATATACGAAGGGCTATATAAATAAATTTGATTTGATTTGCACGCAGAAGGGTCAGGGGGCAGAGGCCAGACACAAAGTGTGAGAGAGCCCAGGCAGGCAGGTAGAAGGCGTAAGACATTGACATGGGGCTCTGGATAGGTAGGGTCTAGGTGGTCGCCCATCCGCCCGGCCCGGCCTCTGGTGGGATTGTGAGTCAGGTTGGGACTTGCTGTGGAAGTCGAAGGGTCACTAGGTGCACAAGGAGGCCTCCATCAAGGCGGGGGTTACTCAGAGTCTGAGCTGGGGCGACCGGACACGGGGGCCATGGAGGTTGGAGTGGGGACTTTTTATTTAACCTTTATTTAACTAGACAACTCAGTTAAGAACAAATTCTTATTTACAATGACGGCCTACTCCGGCCAAACCGGGACGACGCTGGACCAATTGTGCACCACCCTATGGGACTCCCAATCACAGCCGATGTAATGCAGCCTGGATTCGAACCAGGTACTGCAGTGACGCCTTTTGCATTGAGATGCAGTATCTTAGACAGCTGTGCCACTCGGGAGCCCCTCGGGAGCCCGACTTAGTCTCTGAGTGAAAAAAAGTGTGTGGGTTACCAGGTGCACGTGCTTCCCGACAGCGGGAACATTGACGTCTTAGTGTCCGGGGAGGGGTGCTTAAGTGTGGGTGCCCCGGTTCGCCTGGTGGGCAAGGTTATGGAAATGGATGATTCACGGGAAGGGACGCGGTGATGGGTGATGCCCAGTGAGAGGGGTGTTGACCGGGTAGGGAGAGCAGGTGTGGAGGCCTGGAAGTCTGTCGTTCCAGGGAGTAAGCTATACACTCACAGGCCCAGGGAGGGGGCAGGCAGGTGGGCAGGGAGTGTAGGCCTAGAGGCCTGGATTCAGAGGTCATCAGGTCAATGGGGCCCTGCTTGGAGTTCAGGAAGGCCCAAGGGAGAAGGCCCAAGTGAATAGGTGTGTTCGACGCTGTCCTTCGGGGGAACAGAGCAGACAATTAAATGTAAAAACGTGTTAGATAAAAATGGACAAACAAAAGGGTGTGCCATATATAAGGCTAGTCAGTGGATATTCTGAACCTTGTTTGAGGTCAGTAGATCTCATGACCAAGGAGCTATTGAAATTCTAAAGTTTACAAAATTAATCTAAAAATGTGTGAGATAAAAATGGACAAAGTAAAGGGTGTGCAATGTGTAGGTCTACTGAGTGTACATTCTGAACCTTGTTTGAGGTCAGTAGGTCACATGACAAAGGAGCTATTGCCATGCTATTGCCAAACATCCTGTGGCGTTCTGCATTAGCATCGAACAGCCCCCGTGATATGCAACTTTTCAGGGAAGTTAGAATATATACAGGCAGTTAGAAAAGCCAAGGCTAGCTTTTTCAAGCAGAAATTTGCTTCCTACAACACAAACTCAAAAAAGTTCTGGGACACTGTAAAGTCCATCGAGAATAAGAACACCTCCTCCCAGCTGCCCACTGCACTGAGGATAGGAAACTGTCACCTCTGATAAATCCACTATAATTGAGAATTTCAATAAGCATTTTTCTACGGCTGGCCATGCTTTCCACCTGGCTACCTATACCGCATTCAACAGCACTGCACCCCCCACAGCCTTTAGCCCAAGCATTCCCCATTTCTCCTTCTCCCAAATCCAGTCAGCTGATGTTCTGAAAGAGCTGCAAAATCTGGACCCCTACAAATCAGCCGGGCTAGACAATCTGGACCATTTCTTTCTAAAGTTATCTGCCAAAATTGTTGCAACCCCTATTACTAGGCTGTTCAACCTCTCATGTCGTCTGTGATTCCAAAAGACTGGAAAGCAGCTGCTGTCATCCCCCTCTTCAAAGGAGGGGACACTCTTGACCCAAACTGCTACAGACCTATATCTATCCTACCCTGCCTTTCTAAGGTCTTCGAAAGCCAAGTCAACAAACAGATTGCCGACCATTTCGAATCCCACCGCACCTTCTCTGCTATGCAATCTGGTTTCAGAGCTGGTCATGGGTGCACCTCAGCCACGCTCAAGGTCCTAAACGTATCGTAACCACCATCGATAAGAAACAATACTGTGCTGTCGTATTCATTGACCTGGCCAAGACTTTCGACTCTGTCAATCACCACATCCTCATCGGCAGACTCAATAGCCTTGGTTTCTCAAATGATTGCCTCGCCTGGTTCACCAACTACTTCTCTGATAGAGTTCAATGTGTCAAATTGGATGGCCTGTTGTCCGGGCCTCTGGTAGTCTATGGGGGTGCCACAGGGTTAAATTCTTGGGCCAACTCTTTTCTCTGTATACATCAATGATGTCGCTCTTGCTGCTGGTGAGTCTCTGATCCACCTCTATGCAGACGACACCATTCTGTATATTTCTGACCCTTCTTTGGACACGGTGTTAACAACCCTCCAGACGAGCTTCAATGCCATACAACTCTCCTTCCGTGGCCTCCAACTGCTCTTAAATACAAGTAAAACTAAATGCATGCTCTTCAACCGATCACTGCCTGCACCTGCCTGCCCGTCCAGCATCACTACCCTGGACGGTTCTGACTTAGAATGTGTGGACAACTACAAATACCTAGGTGTCTGGTTAGACTGTAAGCGCTCCTTCCAGACTCACATCAAACATCTCCAATCCAAAGTTAAATCTAGAATTGGCTTCCTATTTAGCAACAAAGCATCCTTCACTCATGCTGCCAAACATACCCTCGTAAAACTGACCTCCTACCGATCCTCGACTTCGGCGATGTCATTTACAAAATAGCCTCCAATACCCTACTCAAAAACTGGATGCAGTCTATCACAGTGCCATCCGTTTTGTCACCAAAGCCCCATGTACTACTTACCACTGCGACCTGTACGCTCTCGTTGGCTGGTCCTCGCTTCATACGCGTCGCCAAACCCACTGGCTCCAGGTCATCTACAAGACCCTGCTAGGTAAAGTCCCCCCTTATCTCCACTCACTGGTCACCATAGCAGCACCCACCTGTAGCATGCGCTCCAGCAGGTATATCTCTCTGGTCACCCCCAAAGCCAATTCCTCCTTTGGCCGTCTCTCCTTCCAGTTCTCTGCTGCCAATGACTAGAACAAACTACAAAAATCTCTGAAACTGGAAACACTTATCTCCATCACTAGCTTTAAGCACCAGCTGTCAGAGCAGCTCACAGATCACTGCACCTGTACATAGCCCATCTATAATTTAGCCCATACAACTACCTCTTCCCCTACTGTATTTATTTATTTTGCTCCTTTGCACCCCATTATTTCTATTTCTACTTTGCACTTTCTTCCACTGCAAATCTACCATTCCAGTGTTTTACTTGCTATATTGTATTTACTTTGCCACCATGGCCTTTTTTTGCCTTTACCTCCCTTATCTCACCTCATTTCCTCACATTGTATATAGACTTATTTTTCTACTGTATTATTGACTGTATGTTTGTTTTACTCCATGTGTAACTCTGTTGTTGTATGTGTCGAACTGCTTTGCTTTATCTTGGCCAGGTCGCAATTGTAAATGAGAACTTGTTCTCAACTTGCTTACCTGGTTAAATAAATAAAAAATGTTAAAGTTTACAAAATGCATGTAAAATCATGTGAGATGAAAATGGACAAACTAAAGGGTCTGCAATGTGTAGGCCACTGAGTGTACATTCTGAACCTGGTTTGAGTCCAGTAGATAGCATGACCAAGGAGCTATTGAAATTAGAAAGTTTGAACAATGAATGTAAAAATGTGTGAGATGAAAATGGACAAACCAAAGGAAGTGCAATATAGAAGAGTCGTCAATGGACATTCTGAACCTTGTTTGAGTCCAGTAGGTCACTTCACTAAGGAGCTATTGAAATTAGAAACATTGAAAATGTATGTAAAATCGTGTGAGATGAAAATGGACAAACAAAAGGTTGTGCTACATATAAGGCTACTCAGTGGATATTCGGAAAAGTAGTTTGAGGGCTGAAGGTCATAAGACTAAGGAGCTATTGAAATTTGAAAAATCTGATGAGATGCAAATAAACAAACAAAAGGGTGTCCAATGTGTAGGCCCACTGAGTGTACATTATGAACCTTGTTTGAGGTGTGTGGGTCACATGACCAAGGCGCTATTGAATTTCAAACATTTTAATAAATTATTTAAAATAGCGTGAGATGTAAACCAACCAAAAGAAGTGTGTGCAATGTGTGTCTATGCCATCGGGTTAACTAGAACCAGTTTTGAAAGTTTTAGGAGTAATGGTTAAAGAGCTATTGAAATTTGAAAAATGTGATTTGTGTTGACGGTCCATAACTGGACCGTCAGTCCATAACTGCTGTTGGTGGACGTAAGGAAATCTACAGGCGAATATCCAACTTAAATCTATTTTTACCTCGGTCCAATGTTTTGGATGCAATCATCAGCAAAACGAAAAGCAACGCATACAATGTCCATACACCATCACATACCGGTCGAAGTCAAGAGGAGTTTCTTTGCCATCAATGGGTTCCCAAATACGAACGGAGCAATAGAAGGCACCCACAAACCCATACAACCACCATCTTAAAACGATTTATATGTAAACAGAAAAGGCTTCCACTCTTTATGTGCATGTGATGCCCAAAAGACACTGCTGAATAAGGTGGCTAGGTGGAACACACAACTGCATTGTTGGCCTATACGCCTACAGGTGGGAGCGGTTGAGGATGGATGGCTTATTGGTGAGTGTTGCCTACTCAAGTATATTTGCCATTGCTAAACAGTGGCGGTTCTAGACCATTTCAACTGGGGGGGGCCAAGCTGGGGCCAGTTGTACTGTTAGAGGGGCCAGTTACATTAGACGTTATTGTTGTCATATCGTTTTCTTCACTGCATTGCAGGCAAACTTGCAGATGCATGTGGTACGATACTGTTGTGTTCCGCCTAAAGCCGTCCCTCTAGAAAATGTGTGGGTTAAATTAGTGTTCCGCGTTGCCACTGTCTAATAAAGGATGTAAAAAAAAAGAACAATAGCAAAAATGTGTTATGTAAAAATGATTTCATACTCCACATTTAGGGGGGCCACAAGAGGGTCCAAAATTGTTGTCACAGGGGCACTGCCCCCCCCAGAACCGCTAGTGTTGCTAAAGCAACTTGAGTTGTCCTAATGGTAGATTTTTTTATTTGAGCGAGCCAAATAAAACCTTTTAGTTGTACTCAATCTCTGACGCTAGCCCATTCTATTTCAGTCTGAAATAAAATAAATGTTTTAGCTTTTATAGATTGCGCCTTTGTGTTTCATGGTATGGCGTTGTATATTCCCCACAGGCTTTAAATGGATGGTTTTGACCATATATTAATTAGGGGCGTTTCTAAATGCAAACAGCCAAGGTCGTGCACTAGCACTGAGGCTGAGAACAATTGGTATTTATCAATGGTTACCTCCTACTGGTGTGCTTATGACGCTTGTAGAGTTGTTTGATAATTCACACATTTTCTATGGGTATGACCATTCTGAATTCCGTTTAAGTAGTATTTTAGAATAGTTTATATTCAATATTGATATGAGGCCCCAGGAGTTCTCTTCAAAAAGCTCTTACTTTAAAATAGCATTATTTTCACAACTTCAGTGTGGAAATATCTTTAAACTGGAATATCACATTTCTTACTGAACTGCACCTTTAAAGAAACAACTTTTCCAGAGGACAACTCTACTCGGTGTTAAATGTGTAGGCAGGCATATATGACACTCAGAATTGCAGAAGAGCAGTTTGTTTTGATAAAGACCAAGTAAACAGAACAGGCAGCTGAGTCTGGACAGTCTGTTTCCTCTCACTCCATATCCTTCCTCTTGCATAACCCTGAGCTGGATCAGTTTGCATTCCTTAGGACTCCTCAATCCTCTCTGGCATTAGTTTTCAGATCTTACAGTGTGGAGTATGGACTGGACGCTGCTTATCCTTCTGGTTGTTCCAACCGTGGTCCATGGGAACCCGACAGTGACCGTCAGAACTGGGTCAGGACCACCAGTGGGGTCTGATCAACACCCAAACAGTGTTCCTCTGAGCGAGGACACACAGACCACTACAGAGGTGAGTGAGCTACAAACCCCTAGAATCCACTACTCAGAGGAGGCACATCAGCATAGACTCAGTATAGGCCTACATAACATGGAGAATAAGTCTCCACTTTGTTTTGCATGAAAATACTGCTTTGACTTAACCTTGTCCAGCTTCTTGTTGTGATACATATTAGATAGTATCTCACAACCAAGTTGTGCTTTCCTGTCATCCAGATTATATCAAATTCAGGCAACAAAATTCTAACGTCAACCACATAACCATCTGATAAGTAAATGAAGGAGCAATGACACTCTGGTGAAACGGTTGTAATAGATCAGGTATTCCCAAACTGGGGTACACGCAATGCCGCCGGGTGTTGCCAAATAAAAATGTGATTCACATATTAAAAATAAAATAAATATTTTTTATTTTTGTTTAAAAAAAACAATAATCTTCACATTTTCAAACAGTCCATTTATATTTTCCAACGGGGCTATACATTTGGGTGAGTTTTTCCCCCTTCGCATGAGTAGCCTCGTTTCACTGCCAAAAATCAAATTAAACCATCTAGTGTTCAGCGAAATAACAACAATGTTAAATACAGGTGGCCTAGTCAAATAATTAACCTCCAATCACATTAACCGTTACTCTCTCGCGGGAATTCCACTAACGGTCCGTATGTAGCCAAACGTAGCTGCTGCTCATTCCGTTTGATAAAAAAATTGATAAAATGGTTCAAAAAAGGCCTGCGTCCATAGACTCACACAGCAGCTACTACCAGCAGTACTACACAAGTTGTTCTGCTTCCACGAGCACATCAATGCTAGCATCAGTAATTCTACATTTGTTGTTAGCCCAGCTAGCATGGACACTGACAGTTGTGAATCTGATGCAGCCAAAGAGCTACTGCCCCCCTTACCCGGGAAAGCACCGAACAACAGACAGGGACGTTGGACCATCAGAGAGGCGCAAATATGATGAGAACTACATTGATTTGGGGGTTCACTTATATTGGGAGTTGTGCCTTTCCTCAGCCACAGTGTGTTATAAGTGCAAAAGTACTATCTCACAACTTAATGAAACCTTCACTCTTGCGCAGACATTTAGAAACAAAACATGCCAATTTGAAAAATTAGCCACAGGAGTTTTTTGAGCGAGAATTAAGATGACTTTTGAGTAGTAAGACATGTATAAAAGCAACAAAAAAAACAATAAGAAGAGGCTAGAAGCGTTTTTATATGGTGAGCTACCGAGTGGCTCGGACAGGCAAGCCCCATACTATTGTGGAGGACTTCATTCTTCCTGCTGCCGCGGATATGGCTGGGACAATGCTGGGGGAAAAGGCCAAAAAAACTATAAAGACAATGCCTTCCTCAAACAACACTGTTTCATGATGAATCAGTGACATGGCAGGAAATGTTTTGAAACAATTACTGCTTCGCATAAAAGCCAGTGAACTCTATGCGTTACAGCTAGATGAGTCAACAGACGTGGCGGGCCTAGCACAGCTCCTGGTATATGTCCGTTACGTTTATGGGGGGTCAATTAAGGAAGACATCCTCTTCTGGAAACCAGGAGAGGATATTTTTAAAGTACTGGACAGCTTTGTGACATCAAATAGACTTTGGTGGTCAAGATGTGTTGGTATCTACTGATGGTGCAAAAGCCACAACAGGGAGACATAGTGGAGTGGTAACGTGCGTCCCGACGCCACTTGGGTACACTGCAGCATCCACCGAGAGGCTCTTGCTGCCAAAGGAATGCCTGACAGCTTGAAAAACATTCTGGACACTACAGTGAAAATGGTTAACTTTTAAAGCAAGGCCCCTGAACTCGTGTATTTTCTGCACTATGCAATAATATGGGCATGTTTTTTTTAATTGAGAGATATAGCTTATAGTTCTTTACTGACCCTAATTTTCACTTGTCTGACCGCTTGCATGATGTCGAGTTTCTCACATGACTGGCCCATCTGGGCGATGTTTTTTCTCGCCTTAATGATCTGAATCTAGGATTTCAGGGACTCTCCACAACTATATTCAATGTGGGGGACAAAATTGAGGCTATGATTAAAAAAAAATTGGAGCTCTTCTCTGTCTGCATTAACAAGGACAACACACAGGTCTTTCCATCATTGTATGATTTTTTTGTGTGCAAATGAACTCAAGCTTACGGACAATGTTAAATGTGATATAGCGAAGCACCTGAGTGAGTTGGGTGTGCAATTACAGAGGTACTTTCCCCGAAACGGATGACACAAACAACTGGATTCGTTATGTTTTTCCATGCCCTGCCTCCAGTCCACTTACCGATATCTGAACAAGAGAGCCTCATCAAAATTGCAACAAGCAGTTCTGGGAAAATGTAATTTAAATCAGAAGCCACTGCCAGATTTCTGGATTGGGCTGCGCTCAGAGTAAGAGACTGTTAAGAGACTGATGCCCTTTGCAACCACGTACCTATGCGAGAGTGGATTCTCAGCTCTCACTAGCATGAGAACTAAATACAGGCACAGACTGTGTGTGGAAAATGATTTAAGACTGACTCTCTCCAATACAACCCAATATTGCAGAGTTATGTGCATCCTTTCAAGCACACCCTTCTCATTAACCTGTGAGTTATTCACAATTTTCAATGAACAAATAAAGTTTTATTTAAGATAGCAAAATGATTGATTATTATTATTTGTGCCCTGATCCTATTAGAGCTCTTTCTCACTTCCCACGTGCCGGGTTGTGACAAACTCACACACATTCTTATGTGTGGCAAGCTTACAATGATGGCAAAAAACTAAATTTGAGTGAGCGCTGACCCTGGTGCTAGAGGGGGTACGCAGCTGGAGGTTGAATGTTTGAAGGTGTACGGGACTACAAAAACGGTATAAGATCAATCTTATTTAATCATGATCATCATTATAACAACAACATGCTGTACATAGTACAAAACCAGTTAATATACATGCCCAAGTTGAAGTCCAAACTTTGAGCTCGCCTCAAGTCTTCATAATAACCGCTAGGCTGTGGGCCAAGGCTGTTTGCTGGAGAGCAGAGGCCGAATGGAAATAAACTCGGTAATAAAATGGATACTTCAGGACGAGAGTATGGCGGAAAACGAGGGTGGTACAAGGGAATTCACTTGGTCATCTGTCTGACCATTTGTAGCATTTTAAATGCACATACGATATAATACACCCACCTTGGTAAGGCAGGGCCCAGTATGTTTACAGTTGGTTGGGCGCGGTTTGTGTTTCTCAAGCATTCCATTGCAGTACTGCAATGCGTTTACAATTCAGTGATTGTGTGTGTGTGGTCCACGCTCAGTTCTTCCACTTCCCCTTCTTGGCAGGCAGCTGTCCTGTTGACTCCAGGTATTTGTTGATGAGCTCCTCCTGAGTGCCAGGCAGACATGGCTGGTATCTGCTGTACTCCATGGTGTACTCTCCTTTCCCCTGGACACAACACACATATACCCACACATCAGTTCTCCAGAAAGGATCATAGACTGATTACTTTGGTCCAAAGAAATTAACTGACAAACAAATTGGAAATACAAACTCAATATCATTGAAAATGTATGGCTTCATATCCTTTATTTTTATGACTAATTGACGTCTTGACCAGGCAGTGCCTTACCTCTGTACAGGACCGGAGCTCTGTAGCGTAACCAAACATGTCATTCAGTGGAATCTGGGGAGAGGAAATGGAGATTAACCATCAAATAAACAGTGACTGGACAGACGTTTAACCTATCCTGTCTTTGCAGAAATAAAAAGGCATAGGAAGTATGAGTAGGACATAGCTCCACTCACATCAGCATACAACGTAAAGTAGCCCTCCGCCCCATCCTGCCCACTGATGACGCCATGGCGACGGTTGACCCCGGCGATGACTGTCCCTTGGAACTCATCAGGCGCCACAATTTCTACTGACATGATTGGCTCCAGCACGGCAACGTTGGCCTTCTCCATGGCTACCGAGAGGAGACATTCAGTAGGTTTGTCAAAAAGCTGAGCAGCATGGGAAACGTATAGAGAGAACAACAGGGGTGTATTCTGGTTGGTTGACACCCACCTTGTTTAAGAGCACCCTCCCCTGCACGGATGAAGGAGATCTCATTCGAGTCCACCATGTGATGCGCTCCGTCTTCCAATAGGAACTTGACACCTGAGATCTTGTGACCAGTCAGAGGGCCTTTCTCACAGGCCTCTCTGAATCCCTGCAGGACAGAGTGATGAGATGGAGAATGACTGACAGCGGTGGGCAAACTATGGCCTGCAGGCGTTCAATCCGGCCCACGGGAGGTTTGAGTAAAACATTTTTTTTAGTTTAGAAATGATAATGGACCTATATATTTTCAACTGTGTGCAATTTATTATTTATTTTTTTTACCCCTTTTTCTCCCCAATTTCGTGGTATCCAATTGGTAGTAGTTACAGTCTTGTCTCATCGCTGCAACTTCCATACGGACTCGGGAGAGGCGAAGGTTGAGAGCCGTGCGTCCTCCGAAACACAACCCAACCAAGCCGCACTGCTCCTTGACACAATGCACATCCAACCCGGAAGCCAGCCGCACCAATGTGTCGGAGGAAACACCGTACACCTGGCAACCTGGTCAGCGTGCACTGCGCCCGGCCCGACACAGGAGTCGCTAGTGTGTGATGAGACAAGGATATCCCTGCCGGCCAAACCATCCCCTAACCCGGACAACGCTGGGCCAATTGTGCGCCGCCCCATGAGCCTCCCGGTCGCGGCCGGCTGCGACAGAGCCTGGGCACGAACCCAGCTGAGCCTTAGACCACTGCGCCACCCGGGAGGCCCTCTATGTGCAATTTTTGTAGGCCACATTAATTTTGACAAACTAATCTAATATGTGCAGCCCTCAATTTCAAAATCCCGATGTGGCCCTCGAGCCAAAAAGTTTGCCCACCCTTGGGGTATGAGATAAGAGTTCTACTATAATTTCTTCCTGAATAAAGCAACAGGATTCAAATATATAAATATATATATGTTTTTTTTTTTTTAATCGGAATTACACTTACTCAAAGGCCTAGGTGATTTTCAGAATACAGCCAGACATGCATACCTTCTCAACAGCCGGCACAAACTGTTTGGGGATGTTGGTTCCGACAGTCTGGTCTTCAAACTCCACTTTTGTGTAGTTCTCTTGGTCCAGAGGTTCCAGAACTCCTATCACTTTACCGTACTGCCCAGAACCACCAGACTGCTTCTTATGGGTGAAGTCAAACCTGCAGAGACAAGCACATAGTCAAAATCAGTAATTCATTCAGAGGATGTTCATTAAAGCATTGCTAGGTAAGTAACTGCTATAGTTGCCCAAACAATCAATACTTACAAAGTAGCTGTATGGTCATATGCCATGCTTTTATGTTACAGTAGAGAGGGGGGACATGTGTGGCCTGTCTCTTTAAAAAGGGGTGTTCCTAACAGAATTCTTGGCTTGGGAGGAAGCAGGAAGTTTCTACCCCTGCGTGTGGCTGCTCTTCCAGCAGTCTGAGTGTCTGCCAGCAACAGCCTCTAAACAGGCAGGGAGTCTCGCACTTTCCGGGCACAGGCAAGAACGGTTTCCTCCCTCTTCCTCTGACACTTTCTACTCTGCCCTTACTCACTATGTTTATCTATATTCTCCCCCTCGGTCGTCTCCTTATCTACAACTAGGGCAGGACAAGACTTCCTGCACCCACGGAGGTCAAAGTCCCATCAGAGCAGACACTCCCAACCCTCCTTGCTCTCTCTCATTCCTCCTGTTCGCTCTCATTCCCCTCTCTTCTCTCTGGTGTGGATTAGGTGATGGTGGAAGTGATGACGACTGGCGTGCTGAACCCAAGTCACTACCCTGCCCGCCGGGCAGCCACGGTGGTCCAACACTACCTGAACACCCTCTACGGCTCACCCTACAGGTGGATATTTCTCAGCAAAGTACACAGCGGCAGCGCAGAGGTAGGAGTGGAGATGGAGGATCAAAATACTTTGGGGTGTGTGTGTGTGTGGTGGGGGGGGGCAGTTAATATTACAAAGCAAGGAAGGATCTCCTTGAAGAAAGGGATGGATATGGGAGGTCAGTGCGGATAAGAAGTCAGTTATCAACAGCCGGCACATTAACTTGGTTATATCATATTTATGTGCTTTAAGGTTTCCTATTGATTATAGTGCTTATTTTGACTACTGTTTTAATTAAGTGGTTCACTTCTGCTCTCTCGCTCTCTCGCTCCCTGGCTGTCAGGATGTGGCAGAGATGAGGAAGTATCAACTGGAGCTTACCATGCAGGAAACGATCAGTAACGTAAGATCCGACACACATTCTCTGAGTGACTCACTATTGCACAGGTAACAGCAGTCTGAATAAATACATGGTGTGTTCTGTAACTGTGGCTACACTGCCACGGTGATAAATACGCCTGTGTTAGATAGACAACCTATTTTCCCCACTCCTGTATCTTCCCCTCTTCTCCTAAAATACTGCAAAACCATTCCTTTCCCAAACACTCCTTTCTTATTCTCCATTTTCTCCTCCCCACCTCACCCTTTCCTCTCCCTATAAAAGGTTTCGGGGCAGTGCTCTGCAGAGCTCCTCTTTCCAAGGGGAGAAGGGCAGAGTGCTCCCCAGGTCCAGGCCTCGTATGAGGGATTGCTTCAAAGCAACACCACGGCTCAGGAAGAGGCCTTCTACCAGCAACACAGAGCCAGCAATAACATGGTGTCAGGAAATGATATACCAGGTAGGTATTAAGCCACAAATACACACACAACTCAGTCAGCCTTGGCATAATGCCCAAACATGACAACCACTGAAAATGACCATTTTTGTTCAGACTGTGGTCCATTTGTGGTCTGACCGTTATGTGTTTGTGGTCTCTTTGACAGACAGCTACGGTCACATGGAGCCCAGCATGAAGCCCTTCTGGCACCTTGGGGGTGTGGCCTCCAGTTTCATCATGCTGAGGGAGTCCAATGAGAGCACGCTTTACAACATGGCCCAGGTCGCCAACTTCACACAGCTGGTGAGCAGCCAAGAGAGAGGTCGAGTTCCCGCCCGACTAGATATGCAGGCGTTGCATTGCATCAACCAATGGTTACGTACCACGCCATCGACTGTGTAGTCGAGCATCAGATTGCTATATCATGTGGTTAGCTGATGTTAAATACCTATCCAGGTGTGGTATGATCTGGTATGCGTCTGCAATGTAGCTGGACAGTAACTCGACTACTACCTCAGGGTAACCATGGAGACATCTGCCCAATTCCAAATTGACCCCTAACTCCCCGTCCATCCTTCTCACACTTGGTTCTGTCTGTCCCTTAACAGGAGACTGAGAAGGACCAGCTGAGGTTCAACTACCATGTCCTGCTGCATGAAATGATTTCCCAGGTAACTAAAACATTCTGCCATCCGTCTTAACATAACGTCGGACGTCATGTTTATTATTATATAGGAACATTCTTGCGTGTGTGCAGGAGATCATCCACTGGAAGCTGTTAGTCACCTGGTCCCCAGAACAGGGAGTTCAAGTCCTGCAGACTGAGCTGCAGCCAAAGTCCCATGACTGTGAGGCTCCTCCAAACACCACCAACTGAGATACACGGCAAAATACTCCTGTCTTACTCAAGTGCTGCAAAGAAAAGTATAGCACATCTTTCTTAGGACTTGAATGAAGGGTAAAAGCCACTTTCTACCTGCTTTGAAAAGCTGAGCTTTACACATCACACTTGTCTTGGCTTTAGTAATAATGTTTACCTTCACCACTACTGCGTCAGAGGAAAGGATAGGGCACACGTCAATGGCCTTACTGCAGCTATGCGAATGCACTGCTTTTACGGTGTCAGCTTGTAAGACTCTTGGTAAGATATAACATGTTTGTAAAAGCTTTTAATATACTCTATTGATGAAGTGAAGGGGTCCAATAAAGCCTCCCATTAGGAAAGATTAGGCCGTCGTTGAATATGAGGCAGCATTTTGACAATTGGCTGCCGCCCTCCGGTGCCCCTGATTGGCTACTTCACCGCCCGCGGCACCCCAGCCATCAGTTCATAGCGTTGCTGCAGTTCTCGCCCTCACCCCATTCCCGCTTCTCCCGAAGTTCACTCCCACTATCCTTGGTAGCTATGGTGATGTGTGTGTTTATAAGGAATTATCCAATTGTGAAACATTAATAAAAATGTATCTGCCAAATAAATGACTATTTTTTTTAAAGTTTGTGCGTGACGAAGACGATTATTGATTAAGGCAGTAGCCTAAACTAGCCTGTTAACGTTAGCTAGCTACTACCAGTGGATATAATTTTAGCTAAAAGTAATCTATAGAGATTTGAAACAATTTGCTACCACGTCTAAGACACAAAAACTCAGGAAGCAAATGTAAAAAATATATATAAAAAAAATTATAAAAAGAGAAATGTGGCACACTCTAAACCAAAGAAATTCGCTGTTGAAATGTATCAGTGTGGAGAATGACAAGCCTACGAGGACAGGCCATTCATTCGCCGAGAACGACAAGCCCCCGTTCGCCGATTCTAGCAGCGAAGAGGGCAAACCGGAGGAGTCCGAGCCATGCACTTCCACCGATGATGACAGCTGTCTGGCTGGACAAGAACAGGTGGTCGCACCTCCAAACAATGCCGGCGAAGACCCTACTATCTTGGACCGAGATTCGTCGCTCCCTGTCCCGATGACATTTGTGGTGCTGCTGCTAAATCCGACTCCTAGGCAAAAAACATAAAAGATCCCGGTGAGTGGCCAAAATATATGAATGGATCTTTACGGTATATGTTAGTGCAGGCTGAGCCACATCAGGATAAGGAGGGGAATTTCCCAAGAGATGAGGGGCAATGAAAGTTATCGGTGGCCCACTACAATAGGAGGATGGCATACGGGGAGAGACCAAGGCTTGTCTATTCTAAGCAAACGATGCAAATCTGCGCAGGTCAGGGATGGAACCAGAGACTGGAAGAATCAGTGCCACCTCCTCAGCTCGCATGAGAAGTCGCATTACCCACTAGATAGTCCAGAGGTGGAAGGAGCTGGAGATCAGGCTGGTGTTCAAGCAAACTCAGATGATTTGATTTCAGGACCATGGACAGCTACCGCGAGAGAACGTCGCTGACTGCAATGCAGCACCACAGCAAAGGAAAGAGGTCACTCTAGGTGGAGACAAAATCCATAAATGCTGATGTTGGACAATCAAATTCGATATGTAAATAAACTAAATTCGTTAAGGCTGGGTTATTGACATTTATTTTACACTGCTCCAGCGAAACGAGGCCCGCCATGCATTTATGAAAGCACTTGTTTCCAAAGCTCAAATGATCTTACTCTGTTTTACAGGTCTACAGGAATATTAAAATATATGTTACATAAGTGTTAATTTTAATTGTAACAATAATGGGATCGTACATTGTGTGATAACAGGAGGGATATTATTAATAAGAAACGTGTTTTCCTACTATAGGCACTAGGTTGCATAGTAACAGCAACAATGTAACTCTCCGATGCAGGGGTTAAAGTAAAATTCCCTTCTGCCTGGTAAGGGACCTCCTATATGTGCACGCGGCCACCAAATTGTTTTATGGGCATAAACATAGATCATTTGAGCTTATTTCTTCATCTTCCAAAAAATAAGTGTTAAGCCTAACTGTTTGACAGACACAATGAACATATCCATAGATGTTGGTCAAATACTCCAATATTGTCGCATGCACTGATTAAATACCTCAGTGTCTGGGAAGGGCTTGGTGTGTTTGACTAAAACCAAGGCTCCAATTGACTGAGGGTATCACATACCGTTTGTTAAAGAAACTCTATTGTTTGCCTTTTATTTTGAAATAAATACATAAAACCTATCCTGATTATATCAAGCGTTCTATAACAATGCTTAACTCGGTGATGCCTTATGGTAGAAACAAGCTTTAAAATGCCTGCGAAAGATGCATATTTAATTTTTTGACTTTATTTTTTAAAATGTAACCTTTATTTCTCTAGGTAAGTCAGTTAAGAACAAATTCTTATTTACAATGACGGCCTACCGGGGAACAGTTAACTGCCTTGTTCAGGGGCAGAACGACAGATTTTTTACCTTGTCAGCTCGGGGATTCGATCCAGCAACCTTTCAGTTACTGGCCCAACGCTCTAACCACTAGGCTACCTATGGGGATATATTGATTCTTCTCTATGACAATCTGAAGCTAAACTGTAGCCTATAATATTCGAGGAGATAAAAAAAAAGAATTGACTTAGCTATTTTGTTCCTATTAATTGAGCCTTTCTCTTTCTGAAAAGAGAAGATGTTTGTTTAAACCCAGGCAGCTTTTAGGGAAGCACTTCTATTGTTGGGTTATACAACGGACGAGTAGCAAGCAGTTGACGCTTACAGTTTCCTGCATCAGTAGAGCCTCTGGGTAACTTTTGAAAGTGCCATGCTTAGATTCATAAGGATGTCTAAGATGTAATCATTTGTGTCTCACCTAGGGCGGCAGAACGTGCAGGTCATTGGTGATTTTATCAATGTAATCAGATTGAAAATATTAGGCTATGTTATTGACATTGAATTGATTATATAGCCTACTAACCAGATGTGTTACATTTTTTTATTTGTAGCATAGGCCTATTAATTGGACTGCCATTATGTTCTGTTCCTCCGACTTTTAGCTGAGAAAAGAATTTGCCCAATACCAAACATATTGGTGGTGGGGCAGATTTTTGTGTTGGCGGCAGAACGTCCAGGACCGGCCCTGAATAAAGCCGTCACTGTAAAAGATTGAATGCTTCTGAAAGTGGTTCGTTTGGACATCGTTGGCATTTGTGTGTCTGTTAGGAGTGGTACTTACGGTACCGCACTGGTCACGCTCTCCCTGAAGGCTACCTTTGGTTTTCCCATCGCACAGGGGCAGTTGTACTCCCTCTCCATCCTCTACAAAAAGACAGCGAGAAAGTAAGGTCAGCTTGATTTACTGCAGTGAAATGCCATTAAAGATTCTAGATGTCTGGAAGTCTAATACATTCAAGACAACTTAAGCCACTGTAAAAACAGGATGAAACAAAAACACTGCGGACAGAACGATCTTCAGATCTCCGGAGAGCCGAGCACTAGACTTGTACCTGTGAGTAGATCTCCAGGTGCAGCTCTCCCATACCAGAGATGATAGTCTCCTTGCTTTCTGTGTCAAAGTGGACCCTGAACGTGGGGTCTTCTCTGGTGAAGCGGTTGATGCCTTTAGAGAACTTATCCGTGTCATTCTGATCCACAGGAAGAGAGTTTATTATAGAGAGATGCTAATTACTGATAATACATGCTCATATACTCTACTGAAATAGTATCAAGCCTTATATGGTCATTTAGACTCCTCACACTACATAGAATATGAGAGGGCCCACCTTGTTGGACGGCTTCATAGACATGGAGATGACAGCCTCTGGAATGTGGATGGACTCCTGTGGGGGGAAGCACATGTTGAATGATGCCCAAGGTCATGACATTATGCACACACAGGCAGTGCACAACAGATCGCATCTTTAAATACACGTTAGCGAGTGCTGAATGGTTATTTATGTAGTCGGGACAATGGCCATAGGGATGTACCATGGAGAGGTTGGCGCTGGTCCGGGAGGTGAAGGTGTCTCCGCTGGCACAATCGATCCCAAAAAGGGCACAGATGTCCCCTGCATACACCTCCTCCACATCCTGACCAAACAGTTTGACGACACCAAATTAAGATGGTTTCAGTTATAAACATGTATAGATAAAGCTGTTTGTAATCATGAGATGTTAACACTAGGATAAGTCAGGTAGGGGAATCTGGGTCATTGGTTCTGTGTGGTAGAAACAAAGGAAAAAACAAATACGGAACATTACCGTTCTAAGCAATGACAGTGCTGTGCTTTTCATAGCACTGAAACCGTTGGTCTACTCGATTTACATTCACTTCCTGGTTCTCACCTCCATCTGGTCGGCATGGAGACGCACTAGCCTCTGCACACGGACCTTCTTGCCAGTGCGTGTATTGATGATGTACTCTGTCTTCTTCAGACAGCCCTGGTACACACGCACGTACGTCAGCTGACCAAACCGACCCGCCTAGAACAGAGTAAGGGGAAGAAAGGAGAGAAAGTCCACAATCCCTATACAGTTTATCATACAAATAAAGTGTATACAGTAAATGTGCCAGATTACTTGTTGAACATGGTTTGCCACACAGTGTTTGTGCTCTGTGATGTGTTCACCTCCAGTTTGAAGGCCAGGCCAACGAAGGGCTGCGAGGCGTCTCTGGTGGGATCCATCAGGACCTTAGTACTGTCACTGGACTCACTGACACAGAGGAAACAACACAAGGACAGTGGTGAGATCTTCAATTGACATTAATAGATCAATGGCACAAAACGTCAAGTTACGCATGCATTGTTCAAGTTTGTCCCTGAGCCCATACTCTGACCTGATTTTGGCATATCAATTCATTCAAAGACGGCTGTGTCATATTGAATGGTGTCACTGTCTAGGCACACAGGTCATTACTCACTCATCGTTGAAGAGGGCGTAGTTGTTGACCTCTGTGGGGTTGGGCAGATAATCCAGCACTGCGTTCAATAGAGGCTGGACCCCCTTGTTCTTCAGGGCAGTTCCCACCAGCACAGGGCTGAAGAGCCGCTGCACTGTGGCCCTGCGTATGGCTGTCTGTGGTAGGAGAGACGGGAGAGGTCAGGGCCCAGGGGGCAGAGTTCACAGGTCATAGCAGAAAATATGACTGATGCGGAAGATCAAATGACATCATTTGTTGCGATGTCCCAAGACATAATGAACAGAGACACACAAACCTTGAGTTCTGGCACGGTGGGGATCCTCTCCTCCAGGAACATCTCTCCCAGGGTCTCGTCAGCGTCAGCCACACACTCCACCAGCTCCTGTCTCCTGTCTGCAGCCTCCACGCGGAACTCCGCCGGGATCTCATCCAACCGGATATTCTGTCTGCAGGAACCACAGAGGACAGGAGGACTCGTCTTTTTTTCCAGATATATTTTTTGTTCTTCCAGTTAGAGGGTTTCCAGCTATGGAAATGTTTCAGGTCTGAGATGTAAGTAATCTCTAAATGCCTGCCGTTATCACACATTCTCCATTCTCTTACCCGAATGGGCCCTCGAAGTACATGCTGCGCTCCTCTATGAGATCTATGATGCCCTTCATGTTCCCCTCCAGACCGATGGGGATGTTCACAAAGGCTGCGTTGTGGTTCAGCTTGGTCCTGAAAGAGGGAACACAGTCGGAGTCAGAACACAGAGCTTATGGAAAACCAGATTAGTCTATCCGTCTACTCCACAGTATCTGTATATCTGCTGACCTCATGGCCTGCAGGGCGCGGTTGGGGTTGGCTCCCATGCGGTCCAGCTTGTTGATGAAGGTGAGGAAGGGAACGTTGTAGCGTTTCATCTGTCTGTTCACGGTCAGGGTCTGGCACTGGACCCCTCCAACTGCGCATAGGACCAGGATCGCCCCGTCCAAAACACGCAGGGCTCGCTCCACCTCGATGGTGAAGTCCACATGGCCTAGACAGGACAGAGAGGAGGAAACTGGGGTTAAAGTTAAAAGCTAAAATAAATCCCAAGTTCAACAGCTGTTGGCTACACTAGCATCGATCTGGTGACCTATGGTATATCGGTCAAAAAAAAAGAACCTGGTCATAAGATCTGTGTTGCCACTAACGCAAATCTTTCTGCCAGGTACCGCCATACCTGGGGTGTCGATAATGTTGATGTTGTAATCCTTATAGACGGTGTATGTGGCAGCTGACTGGATGGTGATGCCTCTCTGCCTCTCCAGCTCCATTGAGTCCATGGTGGCCCCGACTCCATCCTTTCCCTTTACCTATAAAGTTAGAGGGAACCACAGTGTGTATACAGTATGTACAAATTAACACACATAATAGTATTAGTCTGTCTGTGTCTCCCTCTAAAACACGCAGGCAGGCAGGAGGGCGCAAACACACACACACACACACACACACACACACACACACACACACTTCAACTAGCTACTGCAATAAATCAGAGACAGATTCTGATCATGATTAACTCACCTCATGGATCTCTGCTATCCTGCCCGTGTAGAAGAGGACGCGCTCCGTGAGTGTGGTCTTCCCCGAGTCGATGTGCGCCGAGATTCCGATGTTGCGGATTCTTTCATTGGGGACGATACCAGAGGAGCACGACCGACAACTGTTCATCAACACCTATAAAATGAAGAAAGAAAAAGAGACATCTTTCAGATAAGTTTCTATATTATTAGCTAGCGTTATACAACGCACGACAGGACAGCCAGTGGTTAGATAGCTAACCTAGCGTGTCAATTTCCATCCCTTCTCACCTGTCCTATTCTCAACATCTTGGGGTATTTTCTTACCTTTTTTAATGTTAGTGTTCCCGGTTTTCTTAAATGTGTCTGACCTAAGGTTAGTCCTGCTTTTAGAAGTCGCATTTTGGTGGTAGACAGGACGGGTTTAGCTCCGTTTACACAACCCCCACTGGATGTCAGTCAACCCGTGAAAGTCACCGTACGGCATGCCGGTTCGTTGTGAAACATTACTTCCTGGACTACGGCAAGTCTGAGGAGTCAAACTCGGGGTGGGATCAACAAATCCACTTTGCCAAATATAATAGTGACGCACATTGGCAAGGCGGACAGACGTGTGCTACTTCACCCCCAAATATCCAAACGTAGCACCAGACAAAGCCATCTACACTGAACAAAAATATAAACGCAACATGTAAAGTGTTAGTCCCATGTTTCATAATTTGAAATAACAGATCCCAGACATTTTCCATACACACAAAAAGCGTATGTCTCTCAAATTCTGTGCACAAATTTGTTTACATACCTGTCAGTGAGCATTTCTCCTTTGCCAAGATAATCTGTCCACCTGACAGGTGTGGCATGTCAAGAAGCTGATTAAACAGCATGATCACTACACAGGTGTACCTTGTAATGAGGATAATAAAATGTCACTCTAAAATGTGCAGTTTTGTCACATAAAACGATGCCACAGATGTCTCAAGAGAACGTGCAATTGTCATGCTGACTCCAGGAATGTCCACCAGAGCTGTTGCCAGATAATTTAATGTTAATTTCTCAACCATAAGTTGCCTCCAACATCATTTTAGAGAATTTGGCAGTATGTCTAACCGGCCTCACAGCCGACATGTGTAACCAGCCCAGGACCTCCACATCCGACTTCTTCTCCTGCGGCATCGTCTGAGGGGGTACTGAGGAGTATTTCTGTCTGTAATAAAGCCCTTTGTGGGGAAAAACTCATTCTGATTAGCTGGGCCCTGGTTCCCCAGTGGGTGGGCATGGATTCCAAGTGGGTAGGCCTATGCCCTCCCAGGCCCACCCATGGCTGCACCTCTGCCCAGTCATGTGAAATCCATAGATTAGGGCCTAATGAATTTCTTTATATTGACTAAATTCCTAATATGAACTAACTCAGTAAAATCTTTGAAATTGTTGAATGTTGCGTTGATATTTTTGTTCAGTATAAATCATGTTATGTGCTCCTAACTTTTTAAAGTGGAGAGCACCAGTGCTACCAATTTCAAAAGTTTATTTTGAGCCCTGAATTAAATACAGTACTCTAGCCTACACAGGAAAACATGAATGCTTCTGCTTTTAGAAGTTTATTCAGTGAGTTCTCGCAGTGTTCAGTTTATAACATGTCATGAATATTACTCACTATAATATGTATTTGCTTGAACTGTATCACACACAGGGCCTATCGTTGGCTATAACTTGGGCAAAGTTTATTATGAGAGTGGCCTTGGCTTTATCTGTTGAGGGTGTGTCTTTCTTTCCATGTCATAAAATGTGTGGTGTGTAGTGAGCAACTTAAACGGAAGGACTCGAGCCTTGGGGACCGGAAGGAAGATGGCTCCAGCATGGCCGGACAGAATGGAGATGCTAGCTAGATACAACTAGAGGACGAGAAGGATGACAGTTTCTGGAGTGGAAGAATATTGAATCTGATGGAAGACTGTGATAAAGGAAAATGGAACAAAAGGGGCTAAAGTTGTAAATGAGCATAGGTTTTTGGGTGGAGTACGATTCACTAACAATAATGCTTTTTTTGGGAGATCCATTTTGAAGTATCAAGGATGGTAAAGGATGCATTAGGAAAGGTGGAGTTGGTCAGAGAGACCAGAAGTGGTTTTGTTTTAATTTCTTGTGTGCCGAAAGAGTAGAAGGAAAAGGCATTAAGGCTCTACAAACTATCGACAAATGAAGTGGAGAGTTTCGATTTTTGGAGCAGAGCACCGTTAAAAGGTGTAATCTCTCATGTCGCATTGGATTTTGAGGCCTTGTGGTTTACGAAGGAACATATCAGGAGGAGTTGGAGCACGCTGTCTGAATCGTGCAGTGGATGGAAAAAGATGGGAAAGCATGTTGGTATTATTGATGTTTGATGAAGAGTGTCTCCCTTCACATGTGAAGCTGGGATATGTGAGATATGCAGTGAGTGCTTTCATGTCCAAGCCGTGTTTTGCCGGAATTGCAAAAGGTATGGCCGCGTATCAAGTGTGTGTCGAAGGAATGAAGAATCTGAGGATGTACGGTGTTGCAATTGTGTTGGAAATCACATTCACAATTCCCCGGAGTGCCCGGTTAGGGTAAAGGAGTTTGAACAGGTAAGGGTCAGGGCTGTACAGCAGGTCTCCTAAAAGGAGGGATGCAAAATGGGAGCTAGTGAAACTGAAGATATGGCAGTGGATGCCCCGCAGCCTGTGGAGATTCAGTGTTGTTCCACAGTTGAGGTAAACTGATATGCTGATCGTGAAGATGGATTTTGTGACATTTATTGCACGTGATTAATTGTACTGCCTAAACCAACAAGAAGTCCATGAAACTGTCCATAATTGTATTTACAACTGAAAAGTTATTGGGTCTCCAGGACTTCACAGCCGAAACATTGCAAGGAATACTGTCCGAATATGCTCTTCCTTTTCAGGTCCCAGAGCCTACAGGGCTCGGAGTTGACGTTTGAATTTGACTGAAGAAGTACATTGATTTTTGCTTTTGTTTCTTTGTCTTTTGTTAATTATTTGGGAACAATATTAGTATACATTTTTTTAAATCTCGTATACTACCTTGTACAGTGGGTGACAGCATGCACCTCTAACGTATGTTTGCGGACCGCCATAATACCATAGAAGAAGTAGTGCAACTTAAACACTCCATGTTCAGTGAGCAAGTATTTTGACATGTGCTTCCTCTATAACATTAACCACATGCTCTTACCTCACCATATTGCACACACAGCAAACAGATAAGCCGCATTGACATCCCTTCCACACCCAGATACAGTAGATATCACACTAAGACTCTTGTTCCCAGCCTAACAAGCAAGGAGAAGCATCATTGGTTTGGCATCACACAACCAGGCTATACACTTTGATACAACAAACAGGTTATTGGCAGACACTTGACTTATGGTAAGTTTTCGTTTCAGTTTATGGAGAAAGTCTGATACTCTTTGGAGAAGGAGTTGTTTTTTCATGGTGCTTTGTAGCCTATTCTATCTCTTATTGATATCTGGGGTGATAACATCAGATCTAAACTTAGGCTCTCTGCTCATCAGTATACCAGTTGACCATGGATTTCATGTGTTTCAATTACTGTAACCTATATGTATCTTATAACATTTATTGTGATCATCATAGTGTGTATATCTTAGAGTGACATGCGTCACTTAATTGTAATTAGTTCTAGGTACTGCCTGTGAGTGTGGGGTGGGGTTTTGAGTATAAATGCCCAGTGGTGGAGCTTTTTGTGTTGACGCGACATGGCCGCAAGAACTATTTGAACAGTTTGCTACAACAGTGTCTGAAGGAGCATAAAGAGCGTGGAGATGTGGACATTTTTGGAAACAGACGAAGAAGGAAAAGGAGTAGAGGGGAGCAGTGTGTGGAAGATTGGCGGTAAGTACCCCCAAAAAAGTATGTACTCGGTAGCTCAGAAGTTTAACCTGACGAGTGAGGATGAATTATCTGCGGTGGCAGGTGCGGCGAAGACCGGAGTTCGAGCCTCATCCCGATGATGATAAAGATGATTTTTGGCCCAGTGGGAGGGGGATTTCTGGAGAGAATGGATCCTTTCCTTCTGGCTGATCCATATGTGGTGTCGGTTGGGTGATGAAGAGGTTGGGGACTGTTGACTCGGTGAAAGTAACTTGAAGTGGACTCGTGATGATTCTTTGTTTCTTCCCTCCAGAGAGAGCGGGCGCTCCGCATCACGTGCCAAAAAAACTGACTTGCTTTGCTCTCCAGAGCAGGGCCCAGTTGAAAGGAGTGATAACTGGGGTGGCGTTAAGGAGGATCAACTGAAATGGAAAATTCCCGGTGTCTGTGACACCCGCCTTTTGGTGTGACGCAGACCCGGTGGAGAGCGTGGTAAAACAGAGAAGACAGTGTCTGTCCTGAGTTTTGATGCAGAATCAACCTGAAAAGGTCAAGTTAGGATGTGTCAGTTATCCCATGAGAGCTTTTGTCCCAAACCCATTACGGTGTTTTAGGTGTCATGTTGCAGCAGTGTGTAAGAGGGATACTTCTAGATGTGAGAAGTGTGTGAGAGGGCATGAGACAAAGGAAGGTGTAGTATCGATGGAATAAGTGTGTTTTAACCCATGGTGCTGGACATCAGAAATGTCCGGTGAGAGAAAGGCAGGTTGAGGTTGCCAAGATCAGAGTAGTACAGAAGGTGTCATATGCTGAGGCAGTGAAGAGAGTAGTAGTGCCCATCTCCCTCCAGATCCTTTCTCGGTCTTCCTGAGCACGCCTTCTTCAACTATGCACTTTTCTCATTTTTATTGAATCTAACTATTGGAGAGCTTGTTGTTCAAGCGATAGCGCTGAAGATCATGTTTGATATGTGCAATATGTCTTATCATTTCCATGCTCCACCCCGGATGTGAAGAACCTGTGTTTTGTTAATGTTTAGTAGTATATGTATTTATCTGAGGACCTCACCTTGTTAAACAAGGTGGCGTAGTGGCTACGACCTTCAACTTGTTACATTAGGCTAACTGGTTGTGTTCATCATTAATCTTTATGACCGTACTGGGTTATTTTGTGGTGGCTGTTTGGTTGCTAAATTTATCTCACCATCAGTGATGTGTGTTTAATCTCTGGAGTTTCCTCCACACGCAGCAATATGGAATGACCAGTTTCCCTAAAAGGACATTGCAACATCCCTATCCGTGTGGGGTGTGTCAACGCAGCACAGTGTTGTTGTCATCCTTGTGTGATTCACTGCCACTTATTCATTATGCCCAGATCTGTGTGTGTGTGGAGGTTGCATGAGCAAATCTTTCCATTATTTTCCTTCCCATCTCATTTCCTGTGCCTAAGCAGTCCTTTCTGACTTGACAGGGTTTCTACTGTCATGCTGCTCTCATTCTGTCTGGACAATATAGTCAGACCGCATGATTATGAGTCAGTGTATTGTATTGGCATGATGCATAGGACTATTAAAATCCACATGTGGAAAAACGCAGGCCTCTTTTCTATTGTGGAACCTGGGTCAGCAGGTCACATTGCAACACACAGTTGATCCATTAATCAAACACCAGCCCGAGAGGCTTGTAGGAAGTCAACAAAAAAGGCAGTGACTTTGTCAACTGTTACAGAATCAGTGTTCACAAAATGTTATCAATACAACAGTGAATAATCAGTGTGTCCTTGTACCTCCAGTCTGGTGTCTATCGCTATCAACCGATATGAGTATAATCCATAACTTTTAGCATCAAGTCTAGTGACCACCAATCCGCATCTTGAATGTCACAAACGGAACACTGGAAATTGTGTTTTACAGAAACTCAAAATATGCTAAACATTGTGTTGATCACTACAAACTAAATATGAACTTTAGTCATATTCCATTCCCCATTACAATGTGTGGTAAAAGACACATTAGTGTTACAACGTCAAATTCAGAGTCACAAACTAGAAACTGAACTGACCTCCTTCCAATGTCCTAGATTCTCTCTATTCTGTAGGGCAGGGATGGGCAACGGATGAGTTCATCAAAATTGCCCATCCCTACTGTAGGGGATTCGGTGTGAAGCAAACTTAGATCAAGTAATTGCAACACAACTACTTCACTCTCTCATGTCAATTTCTAGGGGAAATTGACATGTCTTCGTTGCCTGTCAGCATTGTTGTTTCATCTTATTAACTTCCACTTAGAAGCTTTTCATGTTAAAGAAAATACATGAAACAGTGAAACCCCCTCAGATCTTCCTTAACAGACTAATGGTTTCCAGCTTTATTATGCTATGTATTGTGACATTGCAATACTGAAGGGCCACAAAACCGGATGCATACAGTTTTCATGTGAAATCGAAAGAGAGCCTGTGATGTGACTTCCACTTTTGGACATCAACAAGGCGACAATCCAACTTAACTCCTGCTCCAAATGTACTGGATTGGTTGAACAGTGCAGAAGAGAACCTGCTTAAGTCAGGACCAGAAAGAGAGAAACGCCGTTCTTTTACGCCTGCTACGTTAGGTTACTGGAGGGCAGCAGAAATGTGGGCAGCATTATAGAAGCAAAGATGGTGGACAACTTAAGATAGTTCACTCAGGCTGTTTACCATTGTAAAAAAGGGTAAGTTCTGGTCTACTTAACAGGGTGGCTCTCCCATAAAAACGAATGTGATAGTTCTGCTTAGTTCATTGACTTCCATTGAAACAGTGGGATGTCTCGCTTCCTTTTCCATCTTTGGTAGAAGGTGATATTAGCTACAGCTGATGCCTAATTAGGTTCCTGATGCTGCTTACGAAAGTCGTCAGATAGATCAATCTAGATGAAGTGAAGTCACATCAACTTGGGCCTGGCTCCTGTGGCCTTGCTGAAGCGAATTTAGCTTGTATTCCAGGAGATCCTCTAGGCAGAGATACTATACTGAACAAAATATAAACACAACATGCAAAGTGTTGGGTTCATGAGCTGAAATAAAAGATCCCACAAATGTTCTATATGCACAAAAAGCTTATTTCTCAATGTTGTGCACAAATGTGTTTACATCTCACACCTGACAGGCATGGCATATCAAGAAGCTGATTAAACAGCATGATCATTACACAGATGCACCTTGTGCTGGGGGCAATAAAATAACACTCTCTTAAAGTAATAATGTACTTTAAGACCTAAAGCTCAATCAATCCGGAAAATTTCAAGAACTTTCTTGAAGTGAAGTCGCAAAAACCATCAAGCGTTATGATGAAACTGGCTCTCATGAGGACCGCCACAGGAAAGGAAGACCCAGAGTTACCTCTGCTGCAAAGGAGTTACCAGCCTCAGATTGCAGCCCAAATAAATGCTTCACGGAGTTCAAGTAACAGACACAGCTCAACGCCAACTGTTCAGAGGAGACTGCGTGAATCAGGCCTTCATGGTCGAATTGCTGCAAAGAAACCACTACTAAAGGACACCATTAAGAAGGAGAGACTTGCTTGGACCAAGAAACACAAACAATGGACCTTAGACCGGTGGAAATCCATCCTTTGGTCTGATGAGTTCAAATTTGAGATTTTCGGTTCCAACCGTCGTGTCTTTGTGAGACGCAGAGTAGGTGAACGGATGATCTCTGCATGTGTGGTTCCCACCATGAAGCATGGAGGAGGAGGTGTGGGGGTGCTTTGTTGGTGACACTGTCAATGTCATTTCTTTAGAATTCAAGGCACACTTAACCAGCATGGCTACCACAGCATTCTGCAGCGATATGCCAGTCCCACTAAGCGCAAACCAGATGGGATATAATTTTTTTCTCAACAGAGCAATGACCCAAAACACACCTCCAGGCTGTGTAAGGGCTATTTGAACAAGGAGAGTGATGGAGTGCTGCATCAGATGACCTGGTCTCCACAATCACCTGACCTCAACCCAATTGAGATGGTTTGGGATGAGTTGGACCGCAGAGTGAAGGAAAAGCAGCCAACAAGGGCTCTCCATATGTGGGAGCTCCTTCAAGATTGTTGGAAAAGCATTCGGTGTGAAGCTGGTTGAGAGAATGCCAAGAGTGTGCAAAGGCGTCATCAAGGCAAAGAGTGACTACTTTGAAGAATCTGAAATATATTTTGATTTGTTTAACACTTTTGGTTACTACATGAATCCATATGTGTTATTTCATAGTTTTGATGTCTTCGACACTTCGACACTCTCATGCCCCACTTTTGTGGTACTGGTTATCCTGAGTTGAACTTGAGTTGACCAAAGTTATCTCGATAAAAGGCCTGGCATGGTTAATCCGATGCCTGCATTGGCAGTACAGCATTTACTGCGATGTGGCCTCCGCAGAAGTCAGAGCAAACGTACTTTTAGCACTTCTCAGAGCAGTGCAAAAAGTTAAGGAAGTTGTCATAGAAGTGAGTTTGTTTATACAGGACCTCACGCCTCCACCTACCATCAACCAATTATGTCAATGTGGAGCTTTACAAAGCCCTCCGCATTGTTACAAAATTTGAGCGGCACACGGCGATGCGGTACGGAGCTTGAGTTGGCCTCTGCATGCCTCCGAAGGCTACGCAATTGTGTCACATCCTCCATACGAATCCTCCGACCACATTTTCAGATCAAGCATTCATTCCCCTACCTATAAATAGTAAAGCAACCCTTTATTGGCTCAAATAGCTGACCAATCAGCCTGTTACCAACCCTTAGTACGGCAGACCTATAAGCTTGCTGCCAGCTCTTAGCAAAACTTTGGAAAAAATTGTTTGACCAGTACAATGCTATTTTACAGTAAACAAATTGACAACAGACTTCCAGCATGCTTATAGGCAGTGGTGTAAAGTACTTAAGTAAAAATACTTTAAAGTATTACTTAAGTCAACTTTTACTTCACTACATTCCTAAAGAAAATTATGTACTTTTTACTCTATACATTTTCCCTGAAACTCAAAAGTACTCAATACATTTTGAATGGCTAGCATGACAGGAAAATGGTCCAGTTCACTCACTTATCAAGAGAACATCCCTGGTTGTCCCTGCTGAGTTTTATCTGGCGAACCTGTCTAACAGACCACAGAGGGTGTTCTTTAATGGAAGCCTATCCAACATAATCCAGTTAGAATCAGGAATTCTCCAGGGCAGCTGTCTAGGCCCTTAGTTTTTTCCAACTTTACTAATGACATGCTACTGACTTTGAGTAAAGCCAGTGTGTCTATGTATGTGGATAACTCAACACTATACACGTCAGCTACTACAGCGACTGAAATTACTGCAGCACTTAACAAAGAGCTACAGTTAGTTTCAAAATGGGTGGCAAGGAATAAGTTAGTCCTAAATATTTCAAAAACTCAGCATTGTATTTCAGACAAATCATTCACTAAACCGCAACTAAATATTGTAATGAATAATGTGGAAATTGAGCAGGTTGAGGTGACTTAACTGCTTGGAGTAACCTTGGGTTGTAAACTGTCATGGTCAAAACACATTGATACAACAGTAGCTAAGATGGGGAGAAATCTGTCCATAATAAAGCGCAGCTCTGCCTTAACAGCACTATCAACAAGACAGGTCCTACAGGCCCTAGTTTTGTCTCACCTGGACTACTGTTCAGTCGTGTGGCCAGGTGCCACAAAGAGGGGCTTAGGAAAATTGCAATTGGCTCAGAACAGGACAGCACGGCTGGCCCTTAGATGTAAACAGAGCTAACATGAATAATATGCATGTCAATCTCTCCTGGCTCAAAGTGGAGGAGAGATTGACTTCATCACTACTTGTATTTGTGAGAGGTATTGACATGTTTAACACACCGAGCTGTCTGTTTGAACTACTGGCACACAGCTCAGACAGCCATGCATACCCCACAAAACATGCCACCAGATGTCTCTTCACAATCCCCAAGTCCAGAACAGGCTATGGGAGGCGCACTGTACTACATAGACCCATGACTACATGGAACTCTATTCCACATCAAGTAAGTCATGCAAGCAGTAAAATTATATTAAAAAAAACAGATAAATACACCTTATGGAACAGCGGGTACTGTGAAGCAACACAAACATAGACCGCTGCCCCACTCTGTGCCTAAGGTACTGCATCTCAGTGCAAGAGGCATCACTACAGTCCCTGGTTCGAATCCAGGCTGTATCACATCTGGCAGTGATTGGGAGTCCCATAGGGCGGCGCACAATTGGCCCAGTGTCGTCCGAGTTTGGCCCGGGGTAGGCCGTCATTGTAAATAAGAACTTGCCTAGTCAAATAAATGAAAAATACTAACACACAATAACATATGCACTATACACACAGATTCTGTGTTGTAGAGTAGGGACCTGAGGGCACACACAATGTGTTGTGAATGTACTGTAACCGTTAAGGTTACATTTGTAACCTTAACGGTTACTGGCCCACCGCTCTAACCACTAGGCTACCTGCCGCCACACCCATACTAAATACAAAAACATCAGCAAAGCAATATAGCTCAAATTATTGGCCTCAAAAGACACACAAAAAAACCGTTTTCCTGTTTTCGTACCATATGTTCACCCTTCACACCGAACATCAATTTCACTCATCTCTTTTAATGAAAGCAAAAGTGTGTACCTTGTACCTTTTTTATGAGATTGTTTGAAGTTGTTTATTGCAATATGACATAGATAAGACCAAATGGAAAGCAGTACAGTAGCTTATGTTTAGTGTTTTGGCAAAATATTCTAAAACTGTTTTTTTTCTTGCAGATATGGAATATTCAAACATTTTGATCAACATTTTCCTACAATTGTCATTTATCATTGGCAACAATGAGTGGAGCACGTGACTCGTGTTACTTTGTAGCACAGTGAGAATTGTTTCAAATTGGAAACATCTCGGAAGGTGTGACTTGTGCGCTGCTACTACCATTTACAGAATGGGTCAAACGCGTTCTGGTCTCTCGTACTGGAAACCAACTGAGACAGCCAAACGACTCCCTATCTGCAGATTTACCCGTGAGGGGCGAAGGGGTGACCGGTTTTACAGGAATCTGATGAAAACGAAGCAGTTGCCTTCGCCAGGCACAGGTCAACTGGAGGTAGGGCTTGTAATCGGATCTGGAGATTCGGAAACCCTTCGTGGTCACGGGCGAGGAAAGTTGTTGAGAGGACAGACAGAGTCGGAGGTAGTGGACTACACCACCCCGGTCGCCGAATACCCATGTCGAATTCAGTATGAAAAGATTCAGGCTCTCGACAGTGACGCTGTGAGCAAGGGAGCGGACGATTCTTCCTTCGATGCGACAGGCTTGGATACGCTGGCCAGAGGATTCGAAAGAACCCGCTGCGTAGTTACGCAGCGCAGCAGCCCAGAAACAACTGGGGAGGATCATGTCTGGAATGCCCCGGCTTGGGCCATGGAAAACAAGCCATTCGGATTTGATGAACAGGGTGGGGTTGCCTCCGAGGTCAGGGCGAAATCGGGGGCTGTACCACCGGATGGTTCAGTCCATTGGCGCATATCTGGAGAGGAGAATTTAAAACTGACCCTGGCATCACTGAGCTTGCGTTTGGACGAGCCTCTGACAAGTGGCGTGTCAGAACCGATAGGGTATGATATACCACACACAGAGTTAGAAATGACCAAATCTAACTTTCTCACTGCTTCTTGTGAGCCCGAAGCTGTCAGGAAAAATGAACAAAGCGGTTGTTCCGTTGAGTCGGGGAACCAGGAGGACTCCTCGACTAACTCTCCAAAACAGCCACACGGACAGGTAAAAAGTCCACTAGGTAGCCAACGTTTCCCTGGTACTATCCCAAAGCTTATTATAACCAGAGATCCAAGCCCCAGTCTGACTCAGGAAACACTAGACCCAAGGACCATGGAACTCGGAGTCGGTGGATCATCCCTAGATCCAAACGCCGATGATGAGTCCCCCTGCTCGGATAGTGGCTGTGGAGGCTCCCCGGCGCTAATGCGCTTTCGCCGAAAGCTCTCCAACTCGTCCTCCGCCGGCTGCGTATCCTCCGCCTCGTCGTTTGAGGAGTCCGAGGATGACTTCACCGGCAGCGACATTGAGTCCAGCCTGTCCCCAGTCATTTGCAACATGCTGGGCAGTCCAGACGAAGGAATGGGGGTGAGTGTGCCATTCTTAATTTGTTTGTGCATAAAATCTGATGGTCTGCTGACTAGAGGTTTATCTTCGGTATGAGGTTGCATACAAAAACACCCATTAGTAATATGTTAAACGCTTTGGCTATAATCGGTCCTAAATGTTGGCTAGAAGTGCCATGGATGGGCACATACTTAAACACAGCCCTATTGTTTACTTTCTGCACACTAATAAATAAAGAGCATAGCACCTATGTATAAACTCCCAGTTATTGATTGGGTAAACCACCAACATTTCAGCATCACTGTTCCTTCTTCAGGGTAAAATGTTGTTGGTTTACCCAATCAATTACTGGGAGTTTTTATATATATATATATTTTATATTTTATAGCTTGCAGTTTATACGGTGTTACTCAGCACCTCTACACAAAATAATTTCTCTGGGTGTACACCAGCTCATGCTTTTTGTTAGACTACTTTCTGTACACACACTTCCATGGTACATTTGTAACCTACTGTATGCCCGTCATGCTATTGATATGAGGCATAGTCTTTTTCCATTTATGCAGAAGAGATTCACTGTGATTGAAATGATGCCTTAATGCGCAGAGCACACATTCACTGATAATGCATGTTCCACTACCACAACTCCATTGTTGACTTACAGACACATGTCAATCCCACACACATTGGAGACTGAAGAATTCACAATTCTCTATGTCAGATCTACTCCTAGATAACATATCTGAATCTCACACGTCTCACACACACACACACAGCCACCAAGCCCCTGTGCTCCTACCACAGGGTGTGTGGTGAATATTGAGCCTGCAGGAGTTTGGAGCGCAATTGTATTTACACATAGATCAGAAAGGATCAGTTGGGTGTAAAAAAAATATGGTGGAAATCAGCTGAGCTCGGTGAACCTGTGGTGTCGCTTACATAATACACCTAAGCCAATAAATAGGTTCACCAATGAAGGCCCTTTCACTCCTAAGTGACTCTTTACCCATGACTCCAACCACTATGACCCTTAGCTGAGATTGTCACTAATGAGCTCGTCTTGATAAACACGGGGTCATTTGCTGAACCCCAGGCTGTTCTTGTTTTTGGCCCATGCATGATCCAGCTCTAACCTTTTACAGTGGTAAATTATGTTGCCCTCTCCAGTCAGAGGCCTTTGATGCGCTGTGACATGAAATGCTTGGAATGACATGAGCTCAAAAACAGGATGTCTTTCCTAGAAATGGACCAATTTGAAACGCAGGCAAGCACTCTTGCTGAACAGGAATGGTGTGAATCCTGGAAGGTACCACTGTGTGGAAATACTAGAATGTATACAGGTTACATATCACCAACACACACGTACTTTCTCTCCCTGTTACTTTCTCTCTCTCTGAGTGCAGTCGTTGTAATCAATGTGTTTATGAGAGAAACTACTTCAGGAGGACATACGTTCAGTCCTAATTTCTTCATGTCTCTGAAAGGGAGATGGTCTTGCAAATAACACATAATGACTGACCTATTTAGATGACATTGCTGTGAGTGACTCACTCTTGCAGTGTGTGTGTGTGCGCGCTCCAGTAGGTTTCTATGCTGTGTGTGTGAGTCAATGTGTGGAGAGAGTGAGCCTTAAAAATAATGTACCCAAACATCCTGAATTCCGATACTTAGCCATAGCTCTCTTTCTACCTACTTTGTCGCTCTCTTTTCCTCCCTCATTTGCTTTCTCTAATTTGCTTTATCTTCTGCGAGTCCAGCTATTTCCATATCTGTGTGTGTCATCCTTGTTAATGTATGAATTTAGTCTGGATGAGAGGGTTTGTCAGCAGTTCCCATGTTATAGATCCCACCCACACTATTGTTATGATTGAAAATCTGGAACATAGTGAGTGACTGTACTGGATGTCCATTTTGGATCTAGCTGGTGTGATATGGCAGCACTGGGGCGAGTGTTGGTTGTGATAGTGTTAGGGCCTTGGTTGTTATTGGCTAACTGTACGCTTTCAAAGTGTGGCCAAACCAGTTGTTACACTTTGTGCTCAATGACGTACATCGTAGATACTTGCCTGCTCACACTGCATATTTAGAGTTGAAGGCACGCACTCAGACACTACACACTCTGATGCCATCTCAGAGTGTCATGGAAAATTGGGCTGCAGGCAGTTGCGTTGCTAGGCGACATCATTGCCATATATGGCGCTGTTTCTCTTTTTTTCTCTTTCTCTCTCGCTCTCTGGTCTGTATTTTGAATGTAACGTCTTAAATATTACACATTACTTTTGACATATTTTCATAAAGTCTCTTTCTGCCTGCATCATCCCTTCATTTCTCTGACAATATATTCCCCCTGTGTTTAGCCTTGCAACACAGCACAAGGTTTTCCCCTGATACGCAGGCAGTGGAACAGAAGGCAGAGGAAAATATAGATAAGTGGTGGAGGAGTGATAAAGTACCCTCCCTACACACACTCTACAATATATCCCACAACACACACACGCGTGTACAGCACATACTCCACATGCGCACACACAAGAACAACTCGTCGATGAACTCGCATTATGCAACTCACGATGGCAAAGTTGCCACACTCGAACATGCATAGACACACACACACACTCTTACACATACTTGTAAGTGTCCACAAAAGCATTAAAACACACATTTGTGTCAGACTTTGTTTTTTGTGTGTGTGTGTTAACTGGGCTGTGGTTGAGCTGTGCTGCTCCTGCCACCGAGAGCAGAATGGAGGGGATGTGGTTTACATGTAAACAAGGCCTGAAAAAGAGCAGCATCACACCTAAAAGTAAGATGTCCTTTTACTCAACTTTTACTGTTGATACGAGATATCCCAAGATTTACTGAACAAAAGGCACATCTCAATAGGTGGTCCAAGTAAGTCAGGACATGGCCACAAGTAGAGAGAGAGCCGTTCCTCTTTTGTTCTCTAATGCTTCTCTGTTGTTCCTCAAGCAAGGGGGAAGGCTGCGACTATCACAGATTCCCATCAGACCAACTCCTTTAACGCCCTACTCCTTGAAGTTTGCAGCGGTCTACAAAACACTATTTTGCTCAAGATATTTTATTTGACCCTTTAGTGTGTGTACTTTACTGTATTTATACTTGGGATATTGCTTTTCAACAGTTAAAGTAAAAAAATAAAAATAAATCGCTGGAGGATGCCTTAAAGAGTACAGCATTGACACACTGGTGTTTGTGAGCAGTAAAACAGGGCGTACCCCCTTTATAAATCAAAAGCTATTTACAACAGCCACATGCCTGTGTTTTTCTCTCTCTCTCTGGGCTTACATATGTCTGAGAAGTTTCTCTGAAGGACAAAGAGAAACAGGACAGCGGGGGAAGGGTTTAGAGGGAGCTATAGGGGAGTACTCTAGTGGATTTACATTTTCTTTATTTAGTCAGGATAGTCCACTCCGTAACAAATGCCACTGTTTTCCAAGGAGTCCTGGGTTCCATAGAACCAATTAAAAAAGAAAGTGGGGTTAGTGCTTAGGGGTATTTAGAAATGTTTTCCTCTGAATATCCACTCTAGTAATTCACTTTGGCTCCAGCATGAGGACTCCCACAAAACAGAATTGGCTACGTTAGGTCGACGTTTTTTGCATCATACTCACACACTTGAAAGTTGTCTTTGCCCCACAATTTTCAGTTTAGTTAACAGAGAAAAAAATGCTGTCTGCTGGTATTAAGGTATTTATTTTAGGGACATGTGGTGTGGGAAAGCCATTGTCTTTACACTATACTACTCAGGGGGTTAGGTGGGTAGATGTCTCCCACACTACCTCCGGAGCTAGTGTGGGAGACATCGCTCATAGAGAGATTTTCATTCGATCTGTCTGTTTACACTACAGAAGTACATTTTCCTGGGACTAGTATGTGTCATCAAAGTAGAGTAGAGTAAAGAGGCCCTTTCTCTCTGGGTATTACAGACGTGTCTGTCACTGGGGACTCTGTCTTTCTGAGGACACCGGCTCAGGACAGGCTGATGGGGGGGGGGATTAGAGAGAGACTGTGACAGACAGATTGTGAGAGGACCCTGATATCAGAAAGACAGTTGGTGTGGTGGGGAAAGAAACATGGAGAGGGAAAATTGATAAAAGGGAGGCGGAGGTCATCAAACTTGGGGAGAGGGAAAATGTAGCGCTAAGTGACAGATTAGTGTGAGGGAGAGTGACGAGTTAAAGAGCGAGCATGAGACCTGGGAGGGAGAAGTAACACCAGGTAGGGAGACAGTGATACTCTGAGAGGAGTGACAAAATGCTGCAGAGAGGGCAGAGATCAGTTGGCATAAAAGAGAAGGCAGAGAGGGAGGGCTCAGTAGGAGAGGGATTATAATGTAACCTCATACGAGAGGGGATGTTTACCAGAAAACACAAGTTAATAAAGCCAGGCAATTACATTAGCTGACTGCTAATGCTGCAGGGCTAACTGAGGGACAGACAGCCTCTGTAGCATTTAGCCACAGCCCTTCTAACAGTCATAGGTAGGGCTAAATGCTCATGCTAGGCTAACAGCGATATACAGAGAGGGGCAAGGCTAAATGCTAACCCCTCTAGGCTAACTGAGGGACAGTCCGATGGAGCGCCAGATGCTCGTGGAGGTCTCGTTTGGAGACCCTGCACTGATGGTGCAGAGTGTGTGGGACTGGCTACACTCTCACGTCCCCTCCTTTTTTGTTTATTTTTATTTCACCTGTATTTAACCAGATAGGCAAGTTGAGAACAAGTTCTCATTTACAATTGCGACCTGGCCAAGATAAAGCAAAGCAGTTGGACACATACGACAACACAGAGTTACACATGGAGTAAAACAAACTTACAGTCAATAATACAGTAGTAAAATAAGTCTATATACAATGTGAGCAAATGAGGTGAGATAAGGGAGGTAAAGGCAAAAAAGGCCATGGTGGCAAAGTAAATACAATATAACACTATACAATAAAACACTGGAATGGTAGATTTGTAGTGGAAGAAAGTGCAAAGTAGAAATAGAAATAATGGGGTGCAAAGGAGCTAAATAAATAAATACAGTAGGGGAAGAGGTAGTTGTATGGGCTAAATTATAGATGGGCTATGTACAGGTGCAGTGATCTGTGAGCTGCTCTGACAGCTGGTGCTTAAAGCTAGTGAGGGAGATAAGTGTTTCCAGTTTCAGAGATTTGTGTAGTTCGTTCCAGTCATTGGCAGCAGAGAACTGGAAGGAGAGATGGCCAAAGGAGGAATTGGCTTTAGGGGTGACCAGAGAGCTATACGTGCTGGAGCGCGTGCTACAGGTGGGTGCTGCTATGGTGACCAGTGAGCAGAGATAAGGGGGGACTTTACCTAGCAGGGTCTTGTAGATGACCTGTAGCCAGTGGGTTTGGCGACGAGTATGAAGCGAGGGCCAGCCAACGAGAGCGTACAGGTCGCAGTGGTGGGTAGTATATGGGGCTTTGGTGACAAAACGGATGGCACTGTGATAGACTGCATCCAGTTTATTGAGTAGGGTATTGGAGGCTATTTTGTAAATGACATCATCGAGGATCGGTAGTATGGTCAGTTTTACGAGGGTATGTTTGGCAGCATGAGTGAAGGATGCTTTGTTGCGAAATAGGAAGCCAATTCTAGATTTAACTTTGGATTGGAGATGTTTGATGTGAGTCTGGAAGGAGAGCTTACAGTCTAACCAGACACCTAGGTATTTGTAGTTGTCCACATATTCTAAGTCAGAACCGTCCAGAGTAGTGATGCTGGACGGGCGGGCAGGTGCAGGCAGCGATTGGTTGAAGAGTATGCATTTAGTTTTACTTGTATTTAAGAGCAGTTGGAGGCCACGGAAGCAGAGTTGTATGGCATTGAAGCTCGTCTGGAGGGTTGTTAACACAGTGTCCAAAGAAGGGCCAGACGTTTACAGAATGGTGTCGTCTGCGTAGAGGTGGATCAGAGACTCACCAGCAGCAAGAGCGACATCATTGATGTATACAGAGAAAAGAGTCGGCCCAAGAATTGAACCTTGTGGCACCCCCATAGACACTACCAGAGGTCCGGACAACAGGCCACACGATTTGACACATTGAACTCTATCAGAGAAGTAGTTGGTGAACCAGTCGAGGCAATCATTTGAGAAACCAAGGCTATTGAGTCTGCCGATGAGGATGTGGTGATTGACAGAGTCGAAAGCCTTGGCCAGGTCAATAAATACGGCAGCACAGTATTGTTTCATATCGATGGCGGTTACGATATCGTTTAGGACCTTGAGCGTGGCTGAGGTGCACCCATGACCAGCTCTGAAACCAGATTACATAGCGGAGAAGGTGCGGTGGGATTCAAAATGGTTGGTAATCTGTTTGTTAACTTGGCTTTCAAAGACCTTAGAAAGGCAGGGTAGGATAGATATAGGTCTGTAGCAGCTTGGGTCAAGAGTGTCCCGTCCTTTGAAGAGGGGGATGACAGCAGCTGCTTTCCAATCTTTTTGGAATCTCAGACGACACGAAAGAGAGGTTGAACAGGCTAGTAATAGGGGTTACAACAATTTTGGCAGATAATTTTAGAAACAAAGGGTCCAGATTGTCTAGCCTGGCTTTGTAGGCGTCCAGATTTTGCAGCTCTTTCAGAACATCAGCTGACTGGATTTGGGAGAAAGAGAAATGGGTAAGGCTTGGGCGAGTAGCTGTGGGGGGTGCAGTCTGTGTGTGCCTGTGTCAGCGCCCGTCTGCTGCTCCACTACTGCTCTGTCTGCCAGGCAAGAGATGAGACAAACAGATTAGACATACTAGATTAGATATACTGTTGGGAAGAGCTGAGATTGGAGACGGATGTCAACAGGTGAGGACAGGCTTACATGCAATACAATATAAACTGTGTGGTTCGAGCCCTGAATGATGATTGGCTGAAAGCCGTGGTATATCAGCTCGTATACCTCGGGTATGACAAAACATTTTATTTTTACTCTTCTAATTACATTGGTAACCAGTCTATAATAGCAATAAGGCACCTCGGGGGTTTGTGGTATATGCCATCTGCATTACGTCATGCCTATTGGCCATATACCACACCCCCTCAGGCCTTATTGCTTAAGCATAGTATAGCGAGGAGTTGAAGTCAGATAACAATAGTCTTCTATAGTCATAGATATAATAACCTTAAGTGTGGACAGGTGAAGACTGTCCCTGTCCTTGTGGGCTGAGATGTAGGACCACATTGAACGTTGCAGATAGAAATGCCACACATAGAGCCAACGTGATTCCTTATTCTACTTGTCAGAGAGCCATGTTTGTTCTACATAGCGCATTGCTAACTGAACGTTCCAAAACGTTGCGTCCTACTGAACGCGCCCCTGGTGTACATCCCAGTATTTAAGGCTGTGTTTCTCTCTAGGATTAGGTATGAGGTGAGCAGGTACACATTATCTCCTATCTCTGTGCTGATCCACACAGGTATGTGTGGAAGTGCTGCTACAAACCCTGTCCTCTCTAGTTGAAGCAGGTCTGGACAGGTGTTGGATTCTGTCCGTCTGTAGAAGGATTATCTATCTGCTTTGGCATTAGCTAGTATGGACAGGTAGAAGGAGAGTTGTCTTTGTGTGTCCGTAGGCTGGCTCAGGTGTGTATTGGGTCCATTAAAGTCCAACACAAGATTTGATTATCTTTATTTGACCAGGTTTAACGCCTAGGATCTGTCTTTATTATGAAAAGCTGTTATGTCGTGGGTGTTTCAATAAGGTTCTCTGAGTTGACGTTTGCATTGTCTCTATCTGGGCTAAGGCGGTGGTAAGCCTGGGAGACTTGTCAGAATAGACACTAGGGCTGTAGGTCAGTAGGGTCACAGCTTCACAACCTTTAGTTTTTGACCAGAACAGAGCTTTTGTGTTCCTCTTGTGGTCAACGCTGACGACCAGAATGTCACTACTGATATGTGTGTGCGTTTCATGGCTGCAGAGAGTCAAGTCGCATTCCAAGAATGTAGTGCGGGATGAAGGGAAGAAAAGAGAGGGGTAAGGATGGAGGGAGGGGGCAAAGGGACAGAGCCCTGCTGTTTTATAGCGGAGGAGCGGGAGGAAAATGGAGCGGGATTGGGATAACAACAGCGGGAAGCAGTGAGTGAAGGCAGGAGAGAGGGAGTAATACGTTGAGGAAGGGAAAAGGAGAAGTAAAAAGAGAAGTAAGGTCAGATTCTCCTCTCCAGGGTCATTCAGGTCAGGTAATAATGGAGGTGGAGATGGGAGGAGGCGGTGAAATCTAATAGAGGGGACTGAGTTACATCTGACCCCCCCCCCCCGGGCCATTCATTAAGCTGTCTGGCCTGAACTGCTGGAGGGAGAGCGAGTGGGATATAAACGAGTGGATGAGAGAGGAGTGAAAGAGGAGAAAAAGAGCCATTTAGGAGGGGTATAGCTCTGCTTTGATTACCCGTTGCTCTCCGGACCCCCTGTAGTGACACCCAGCACCCAATGCTCAGCTCCGAGAGGGACAGAGAGAGAGAGAGAGAGAGAATGATAAAGTGACTGACTTAGCTGAATTCCCCCTGCAGATGAGTGCTGTGCCACCTTGGAGCTAGCTCATCGTTCACCTGTCACATTGACCTCTGCCTCTTTGCACTTTTCCTTCTGGGCTTTGTCTTTATTTTGCAATGTTTTCAATCTGGCAGGTGTGTGTGTGGATGACTGTACACTTTTGTGTGTTTGAATCCCGCTCTTGTGAATGTGTCATCTGCTCTGAGGTAAGGGTTATGTTTGGGTTAAGCTGGTAAAGAGCTTTAGAGCTCGGAAGTCTCTGTTGGCGTTGACCAGCCCCGGGACTCAGACTACTAGCCTGCGCTGTCTCTGTTCTTTACCATGTTTTCAGTAGAACTTCAGGGGCCGTATCCACAAAGCGTCTCCGATTTAATAATGAATAAGATTATATGGACAGATCCTAGATCAGCACTGCTACTCAGATATTTAATGAATACGGCCTCCGGCCTGTATTTCTACTCGCTCTGTATTCAGCACAACATTTCAGCAGTCCAGTGTAAAGAATGTGTGGGTGCGGAGGAGGCAGACAGACAAACATTGGCTGGGGTTGGTTGGTTGTACCGGGCTGTAGTGTAGTGGGGCATGCATTCTTTAGCAGTCTGAGGGTTGTAAATGATCATAAAATATGGGTTTATGACACCCTGTCCTTCCACTCAATTACCTCTATGATGACCTCTGCCTCCCTCTTCTTTCTCTTGTCTCTTTTTCTCAAATGTTTTGTCTATGCCCTACCTTTGCACTCTCCTTGGCTCTCTGTCCCTATCTCTCTCTGTCTCCTTCCTGTGATTTCCCACACATACAGTATCATTTCCTAATCAGTTGTGTGTGTGTGTGTGTGTGTGTGTGCGCAATTGATGCTGTGTTCTCCTCTCTGCTTGCTTGCGTCAAACTCTCTTGCATAGTGACCTTGCTGTGTTTTTCCAAAATAGATAAACTAACTACACGCGCAGACTCACACACTTACTCAATCAAACTTGCACATAGTGTTCCTGTGTAGGCCAGGAATTATATATTTTTGTTACTTTGGAACCAGTGTGACGTTTCTGGTCAATGTTTTGTGAATGGGGGCTGTGAGAAATATTGTGTACCTGGCCTTGGCTCAAGCGAGCTGGGACCTCACTCTCACTCTGTGCCTCCGGTCGAGTCTGCGTGTGTGTGTGTGTGTGTGTGTGTGTGTGTCTTTTAGATCATTGGTTTTCAAACTATTTTCATCAACCTCAAATGGTCTTATGACCCACTGATAAGCGATACAATATTTCTATCCAGTTTTCTGCCGTGGCCAAGTAAGAATGAGTCGGGATGACCATATGTAAACCACTAGTTTAGCTGACTGGTGGTGTGTAACCCATTTGTTGCTTCTCTCCTTCCAGACCAAGCAGTGGCAGAAGCTGAAAACTATGGTGCACTGGTCTCCCTTTGTGTCCTTTAACAAGCGCTATCCCTGGGTACAGCTCGCTGGACATGCAGGTATACACAACTCCCTTTGTGTCTGTCTCTCTAGTGCTCTAGCTCTGTTTCTCTCTCTCCCTGCTGGCCTTTCACACACTCACTCTGTACTTGCTCTCTTTCTTTCAGTATTTCTCACTTTCTTTTCCTCTGTCACTCACTTGTCCCCTCCCTCTGTCTCGTAGGTAACTTCCATGCGGGGGAGTATGGGCGTTTGTTGAAGCGCTACAGTGAGTGTGAGCAGCTGTGCCTGTTGAAGCTGATGGGGGACATTCTGCGGCCCTATGTCCCTGGCTACTACGGCGTGGTGCAGAGGGACGAACAAGACTACAACCTAATGGACGACCTCCTGGCTGACTTTGACTCTCCCTCCATCATGGATTGCAAGATGGGCAGCAGGTGAGAGACCGGGGGAAGAGATTGGTGTACTGAGCTGGAAAATAATAGGCAGAATCTACCACACCCCCAAAACCGATTTAGTGAAGGCGCTGGACGCAAAATGTAGCTGAGCTTTCGGTCAGTCGACCTTCATCAGAGCAAAACTAAATCCTGCATGCCCTGAGGCTCTCCAGGACCAATGCTGGAGATTACTATTGTTAGATGATGAACTGGTTCACTAACCCGGTCTTCCCTGTCCTATCAGGACTTACCTGGAGGAGGAGCTCCTGAAGGCCAGGGAGCGTCCACGGCTCCGCAGGGACATGTATGAGAAGATGGTGGCCGTGGACCCTGGGGCCCCTACGGCTCAGGAGAGGGCCCAACAAGGCATCCTGAAGCCCAGATACATGCAGTGGAGAGAGACCCTCAGCTCCACTGCCACCCTGGGCTTCCGCATCGAGGGCATCAAGGTCAGGGGGCACACTGGGTTCAACTCGGGGTCTAAATGAGGGGATTGAGAAATGTTATTTTTTGTGTTTCAAGTTTATGGGCAAAATAACTTAATAATGAGACAAGGAAATGGGTGTGATGGGTCAGCACTAAAAAAGATGTCACATAAAGCTTACTTCATTAAAAAACAAATAATAATTTCACTGCATCAATAATTACTCTTGTGTTATTTGTGATGTGCAGAGAGCGGATGGGACGTGCAACACCAACTTTAAGAAGACCAAACACCGGGACCAGGTCATGCAGGCCCTGGGAGACTTTGTTGATGGGAACATTCAGATCCTGGTACGTGTTTCTAGAGGGACATTTAGTCGGGTGGCACATGAGGGAACTTGAGTTCTAGGGGGACCTACTTAGTCCCTTCAGATTGACTGCCTGTTTGACTGTTTGTCTCCCGTTCTCTCTCTGGTAGAAAGTATACCTGCAACGTCTGGAGGAGCTGCGATCTGTGCTGGAGAAATCACAGTTCTTCAGAACACATGAGGTAACCCACACAAACTCACTCACACCCTATACTACTTCCCACTTATCTGTACCCATAGACCTCTGCTTTACTTACTAGTGGTAAATTAAGACAATATTTATAGTAAAGTTTGGCATGAGTACTTTCCCTAAATGTGATTGATATGGACATTATTCAAATTCCTTATTAAACCTGGAATGTGTTACTTTTTGGGCTGCCTGACCAAATTGAAATAGAAATAGTTATAGATCTGTCATCCTCATTGAAAGCAAGTTTAAGAAGCAGTAGATCTGTTCTATGTGCACTTTCGATGCGTCCCATTCTTAAATTTAGTTTTTACTTTCAGTTTTGTACACCAGCTTAAAATACAATATTTTTGGTTATGGACAATATATTTCTGTGGTTTAGATGCTACAATAATTCTCTACACTATACATGCTTGTTTTGTCACAAACTGAAGTTAAGGGAAAGGCGGATACCTAGTGAGTTGTACAACTGAATGCATTCAATGAAATGTGTCTTCCAAATTAGGCAAACTATTAGAATTTTAGTAACAGGACATGGCGGAGCGATTTCTGCATAGTGCATCTTTAAATCACAAACAAACACTCTCACTGACAGACTGAACTCAAATGTCCTGTTTTCTCCCAGGTGGTGGGAAGCTCCCTGCTGTTTGTGCACGATGCGTCAGGCCAGGCCTGTGTGTGGATGATAGACTTTGGGAAAACGGTGCCCCTGCCTGCCCCCCTCACCTTGGACCACCGGACCCCCTGGATCGAGGGCAACTGCGAGGATGGCTACCTGTGGGGTCTGGACAACCTCATAGACATTCTCAGTACCATGCTCCCCCCCAGCCGCTGAGAAAGAGCGGGCCGTGTGAGAGAGAACAAAGGGATGGCCTGGAAGAGAGAGGAGGAGGATGGAGAGGACACTCTCATTCTAGTCAAAGATGGAGAATGAAAGTGGGGAAGAACAAATGGAACTGGTTATTACCCAAACTAGATGTGAGACTGGTGAGATGGAAAGGAAAGAAGGATGACAGTGAAAGAGGCAAACGGAGGAGCACACAGAACATGGTGGACACTCTTTTAGCCAGAGTGAGGAAACCTGTCCACACAACTAGCGGTGCCATCCCCCATCCACTTCTCTCATTATAAGAGCTATGACGTCAACTATCACTGCAGCACGCACACACAGACACACTACTCTTCCTTCATATTATCACAAGTATGATGATAATGTACTGAACTTTTCCAATGGGATATATCCTCAAGTGACCAATGGAGAACATTTTATTTTCATTATGGACCACTTGACTTTAATGCTTTTTAAACTATTTTATATATTTGTCAACACTAGAAACACTGGGGAAAAAACGGTATATGTAAACTTTATCTGGTACTTAGCCTTTTAATGTAAATACAGTTTAATTTCATCTGTTTGCCTTCACGAGTAGCCTCTTTACACTTTGTACTTTTTCTGTGCCTAGATGTGGGATTGGAGGCAGATTATTTTTTATATATCATTCCAAAGTTTGCTGGAGAGTTGACCCAAAGTCTGTAACATTCTTTTTTTGTAAGTTGGATTGACACCTGGTGAAAACTGGAGGCTGTTGATAGGCTCTCTGTTTGACCCCGTGTGGTGTCTGATTTGGCAGAGTTGACCCAGCAGATAAACTAACAGTGGTTCCCAACCAGGGTTACTAGGACCCCAGGGGGTACTTGGTCAATCCACAGGGGGTACTTGAGAATATTAATGAGACCATAGGCTTACTGGTAAAAAGTACACGAGGGGTTACTTCAGGGGTACTCTGGGCAGTGAAAAATTCAGCTGTTGCTATAGTAACCGCAAATGATTGGGAACCACTGGACTAATGGATCTGATTCATATTTTTTCTTTATTTTCTCTCCTAGTGGGCACATGACTTGGTGGTCATGGCTAACTAGACTGTATTGCACAAATGGGTTCCTCACAAAAGCCATTGAACAAAGCTAGCCCTGCCTCTGTCTCTGAATATGGATTCACTCTGGTGTCCCAGGTTCTTATAAGCAAACCATTTTCTGGTGAATGGAAGTTGATCAATCTGCATAGTTGTGACCATTTATTCCTTCAGTTCGGTTCATAAATTTTTCTGGAATGGGTAACGATTGGCCTGACAACTGAAATGACTATTTGAACAAGTCACCTGAAACTGGAATGAATGAACTACTGTTTGTTATGACACGTTCATCCACACATCAGACTTGTCACTGGATTTGTAGATCTGTCAGCCAACATTCCCATCCAAGTCTTCCTACATATCCTTAAACAGTTAGATACTGTTTGTGTATTTATGGTGTGTGTGTGTGCAGATTTCTATGTCTAGAAAATGGAGGTGCTCTGTGTGTGACTGTCAGCATTGACATCATGGAACTGGAATTATGTTTCTACTGTTGACATCTCTCACACCATAAAAACACATTCTGGAACAATGTATTGTTTACAAAGTATTATATCTTACGTACCATGTATCCTCTTCATCTTAACCTGACAGTTACTGGCTTTCAGACTGTTTGGGTTGTTTGTGTGTGGCTGAGAGCTGGACTGTAATAGGGTAGGGGGTTGGGAAAGCCTAAGATGTTATATAGTTTGGATAAGCCTTTCCTCTGTGCTGTACTTCAGGAGACAGTGCATTGCAAGATGCTGGGGGACACAAATACGAATGTTCAGAGGATTGAGACTGGTCCCTGCTCTCTTTGACTAGAATACCATTGATTGCAATAAACTGGAACTAAGAGCTCAAGTCTTTCTAATCTGAAACCCTGTGTCGTCTCATTCAACACCAAACAGTAGTATGAATCATATTGATATAACATGTTTTTACACTCCCCTACAACAGTACCAGTCCAAAGTTTGGGCACATCTATTCATTCAAGTGTTTCTTTATTTTTACATTGTAGTCTAATAGTAAAGACATCAAAACTATGAAATAACAGATTCATGTAGTAGCCAAAAAAGTGTTAAATCAAAATATATTTTAGATTCTTCAAAGTTTTTCTTGATAGCTTTGCACACTCTTGGCATTCTCTCAACCAGCTTCATGAGGTAGTCACCTGGAATGCATTCCCATTACAGGTGTGCCTTAAGTTAATTTGTGGAATTTCTTTCCTTCTTAATGCGTTGAGCCAATCAGTTGTGTTGTGACAAGGTAGGGGTGGTATACAGAAGATAGCCCTATTTGGTAAAAGACCAAGTCCATATTATGGCAAGAACAGCTCAAATAAGCAAAGAGAAACAACAGTCTATTACTTTAAGACATGAAGCTCAGTCAATCCGGAAGAGTTCTTCAAGTGCAGTCGCAAAAACCATCAAGCGCTATGTTGAAACTGGCTCTCATGAGGACCGCCACAGGAAAGGTAGACCCAGAGATACCTCTGCTGCAGAGGATAAGTTCATTAGAGTTAACTGCATCTCAAATAAATGCTTCAGAGTTCAACTGCATCTCAACATCAACTGTTCAGAGGAGACTGTGTGAATCAGGCCTTCATGGTCAAGAAACCACTAATAAGAAGAGACTTGCTCTGGCCAAGAAACACGAGCAATGGACATTGGACCGGTGGAAATCTGCCCTTTGGTCTGATGAGTCCAAATTTGAGATTTTTGGTTCCAACCGCCGTGTCTTTGTGAGACGCAGAGTAGGTGAACGGATGATCTCTGCCTGTGTGGTTCCCACCATGAAGGCGGAGGTGTGATGGTGTGGGGGTGCTTTGTTGATGACACCGTCAGTGATTTATTTAGAATTCAAGGCACACTTAACCAGACTGGCTACCACAGAATTCTGCAGTGATACACCATCCAATCTGGTTTGCGCTTAGTGGGACGAGCATTCGTTTTTCAACAGGACAATGACCCAAAACACACCTCCAGGCTGTGTAAGGGCTATTTGACCAAGAAGGAGAGTGATGGAGTGCTTTGTCAGATGACCTAGTCTCTACAATCACCCGACCTCAACCCAATTGAGATGGTTTGGGATGAGTTGGACCGCAGAGTGAAGGAAAAGCAGCCAATAAGCGCTTAGCATGTTCTTGTGGTCTGTCCACACAATGAACAGATGTTCCGCTCCCTCCAACCAGTGTCTCCACTCCTCCAACACCATCTTCACCGCAAGAAGCTCACAATTCCCCATATCGTAGTTCCTCTCCGTGGCGTTTAGACGATGGGAGAAGCCACAGGGATGTAACTTCAGGTCCAGGGCAGAACCCTGGGACAGGACAGCCCCCACTCCGACATCCGAAGCATCGGCCTCCACCACAAACTGATGGGACGGGTCAGGATGAACCAATATAGGAGCAGTGGGGAAGCGGTGCTTGAGGTCCCAGAATGCCCGGTCAGCAGCTGGTGACCATGTGAACGGAACCTTGGGAGAGGTGAGTGCAGACGGGGGGAAGCCAAGGTGCTGTAACCCCGGATAAAGTAGCAATAGAAGTTGGCAAATCCCAGGAAACATGGAAGCTGCACTCTGGACGTAGGCTGGGGCCAATACACCACCGCTCTCACCTTTCCAGGATCCATCTGTACATTCCCTGCAGCGATGATGTAACCAAGGAAGGGGATGGTTGAGCGATCAAATTCACATTTCTCCACTTTCAGAAAAAGCTGGTTCTCCAGGAGGCGCTGGAGGATCTGTCGGACGTAGAGCACACGTTCTTGGGCTGAGTGGGAGAAAACGAGGATGTCGTCGAGGTAGACAAAAACAAACCGGTTCAACATGTCGCAGAGAACGTCATTAACTCCCTGGGCCTGGAACACAGCAGAGGCGTTGGTAAGTCCAAATGGCATGACCAGGTATTTGGAGGAAACGGTGGCCCCCTGGAGCGGCTCGAAGGCCGAGGCGATGAGTGGTAGTGGGTAGCGGTTGTGCAAAAATAATGTTTACAGAGTACATTTTTTTAATAATCCCCCCTCACTCACACACAAATGTTACTGTCAAGTGCAACACAAAAGCCATATCTTTCGGCTACACTTAACATTATAACATTGTACACTTTCTGCCTGTGGACATCTGTTCTACAATGTGCTAGCAGAGCAAGGTACCCTTTGTTGGCATAATTGATCTCTTTCAGGCAGAGAGTACACCTGGCATACCCCTTTTTATCCACTGTATTGAAAAAGTGAGAAAGAGGGAACGTGTGTGGTGTTCCTTTCACCTCTATAGTGGCATCCAGCTTAAGCCAGGCCCAGCTCCAGCTACACTTGATCCCTGAATCCACTTGTTTAACAAGCAACGCATCATTTTCACCTAATTCGTGCTTTCTGAAAATTAATCACATACTGTAGAGGTTAAACATTAGTTCGTTAGCTAGTTAACTAGTCAATATTTCACACAGATTGCCAGGGTCCAGTAAGCAACTAACGCATTATAACTTGAGGAACGGCAAGGAGTCGTATACCAATTAATACTACAGCGAATTGGTTAGGTTACTAATGTTAGCTCATCTGATGTTGTAACGTTAGCTAGCTAACGTTAGCTGTCTAACTGTATTAGCTAGCTAATTTTCACACCATAAACTCAATCAGTTAAGCTGGCTAATGTTGCTCAACATTTCTCTGGCTAGCTAATGGAGAATTCGATCCAGCTTGCAAGATAACTTTACTTAATGCTAACAATACTTGTTCCACCACATTTTCTCCCTCACCTCAAACTATCCAAATGCCAGTTGTTTTTCGGTTACAGCTCATGAGGCGCTGATGCTGTAACTAGCAAATTGGTTGTCTCTTCTCTCTTCAGTAGCGTGCTGCATTCTGTTGTTAAGTGAACGATTGTCTGAGCCTTGGATAGTCAGTTTTGCTCTGAGCCTTGGATAGACAGTTTTGCTCTGAACGCGCATCATTCATTCGCTTACAGCCAGTAGTGTGATCCTAAGTCAAGGCCCACCAGCATCCAAGTTATGGCCCACCAGAGTACTCACCCCTTCTTGATGAGCCTGGGTTTTTAATGGCAGGTAGCTAAGAAATGTCCTGTAGCTCCACAATATAGACAGCTCTGGGTGTGGAGTCAGTGTAAGAGCTTAGCCGGAGTCAACCTAGCACTGCCCAGGTGCATGGACTCCGAAGGAGGCGAGTCGGCAGCCCTTGGTTATTCCCGAGCGAACTCAGGTGACGTTGGGTTCACTTAGACAAGTAGACTTCGGGGGTCTCCGAGATTCCTTGGAGCAAGGGTGGAATCGAGGGCGAATGAGGGCGACAGGGCACAGATTCCCTCTCCCTGCTACATTCTTGAAGCTGCCCATCGATTCGGATGGTCAAGGCTAAGAGGGAGTCAAGGTTCATGGGCAGCTCCCGGGTTGCGAGCTCACCTTCGATCACCTCTGATAATCCATGAAGGAACCTGTCTAACAATGCTTCTGGGTTCCAGGCACTCAGCAGGCAATGTGCGAAAATGCACTGCGTAGTCTGCCACACTACTGGAGTCTTGACGTAGCTGGAGAACACCTTCCGAACTTCCGCCACAAACTCCTCCAGACTGAGGCAGACGGCGGACTGTTGCTCCCACACCGCCGTAGCCCAGGCGAGTGCCCTCCCGGACTTCAGCGTTATGAGGTATGCTATCCTCGAGAGGTCCGAGGGAAACGAAGAAGGCTGCAGATCGAAAATGAGGGAGCACTGGGAGAGAAAAGCCTGGCAGGTTCCAGAATCTCCAGCGTAGCACTCCGGAGGTGGTAAGCGGGGTTCTCTGGACACTGGGCTAGGCTGGGAGAATACAGGTGTGACCCGCTGCCCAGTGGGGAATCCGCGGAATTGCTCCAGCAATGTATCGAACGCCTGATCATGGCGTTCTGCCAGGGTATGAAGTCCCTCCATAAGACATTGCAGTAACTCCTCGTGTCTTCCAATGGTGGCTCCTTGCAGGGTCAGTCAAGGCCAGTTCGTACTATCAGAACTCAGGATAAGACCCAGATGCAGACAGCTAGAGTCACAGATGTGTATTGACCCAAACAGGGGGCAGGCAAAAGATAGGTCAAAGGCAGGCAGAGGTCCGTAATCCAGGGCAGAGTCAAAAAGAAACAGAACAGCCGGCAGGCTTGGGGTCAGGACAGGCAGAGGTTTGTAAATGGGTCAGAGTCAGGCAGGTATCGAACGCAAGGCAGGTTCAGGGTCAGGGCAGGCAGAATGGTCAGAGCCGGGAAAACAGAACTTGAGAAAGCAGGGAGACAGGAAAACACCCTGGTAAGACCTGACAAGACAAGACGAACTGGCAACAGACAAACAGAGAATGCAGGTTAAAAAAAATACACTGGGGATAATGAGGTCAGTTTGACCATGTGAAGTGAATCAAACATTTCAGTAAGGCACAGGGTCTATTCAGACCCTGGAAAACAGGAGCCATGGAGGAGCCACAGATCTTTGCAAAGGTAAACTTCACATTCAAACTCTTCATTCTGATAAGTAGTAGACATAAGAACTGTCTTATGATCATCCTCCGGTGTCCTACAGAAGAAATTAATGCCAACCCAGGAAAGCATCCTTAGACCCTTTCAACATGTCCTCTACTTACAGTATTATAGACTATCATGTTTTCCTGTGTCCAGGCCAATGAGTCTCCAACTGTATCATAACAGTGTTCCAGGAGAGAAGGCCCATGATCACTAAGTCTGTCCCCCAGTGTGGAGCAACACAACCTGGCCTGCCAGCCCGGCCTCCACCCCTCCTTTGGGCACCACACACTGGGTACAGTCCCCAGCCCTCTGGGGATCTATCTCCCTCAGCTGGGCATTGCTTTGGGCCACCTTGTCCAGGCTCCACAGCTGGTAGCGCAGGCTCTTACCCTGCTTTGCCAGAACGTAAGCTTCTCTTGCCTCCACGGTGGGACAGGGGCATGGGCATGAGGGGCTGTCCTGGGGCAGGAGTAGCCAGGGCAGGGTGGGATCAGACTGAGTGTACTCTCTGCTCACGTTGTCCTGGTCCAGACCCAACAAGACACCTGAGGTTATAGGAAGGGTGAAATGTCAAGACTTGGGTTATATACTGTATATGTATAATAAATATTTGCGGTATCAGTCAGCTATTAACATGGTAGTCCATTGTAAAATGGTCAAATACATGATAACAACCTAATAATTACCATCAGGTTACCTTAAGAACACCATCTATCAGTAGCTAACGACCACTACCTGAGACAGACTGACTAGAGCAGATGGGTCCTTTCGAACAGCCTGAATGTGACAGAATAAAGGATCCGGGATGAGTACGGGTTGTCCGTCAGCCAGGTGTTTTAGGATTGCTGTAGAGTTGTCTCCACTCATCCCTCCCGACAGGAGCTCAGCCCTGCAAGCAGGGCCATGTCACTAGCGGGGGCGGTCACACACACAGGCACACGGCTAAAGCATTACCTGAGAACATCTCCCCTGTACTGTGTAGCCCCTGTCCATCGTTGTCTGGACTATGGTCTCCATGGAAACACTGAGGGGGCTGTAGTAGGTGATCTGCCATCCATAGAGCCACCAGACCACATCTACACATACAAACACACACAAGGTGTGTACCTTAGGAAGTATAACATCACATTTAATGACAAAACTACCAACAAAAGACATCAGCTTAGGGAAGAAAGATTAATTCACACATATTAGATCAGTGATTGATTCAATGGAGGAATGCTCCATTTTGAAAAGCCAAAATCAAGCTTTACGTGACTTAATGTGGGCCGTCTTGGATGAGGGAAGGCACATACTTGTTAAACAGCATCCACTGCAGGTCTTTCCTGAAACTACATCAACCAGTAAACAGTCAGCCACACCACAAAACAGACTTTCTTACTGCCACCTGGTAAAAAATGAGTTATTGAACAATGGATATATCACAGTAGTCTGTAGCTTGGTCTTGATGGGATAGCTCAGAGCGTCATCTCTTTTCTTGCATTTGTGTTCTATTTGTAGTGGCAACTCCCACATGATCACTACAGTGCTGCTTTCATGGACAGAAACTGTTCTAAACTGAATGACCAGGTGCAGAACACCCCCACCCTAGTGCACTGACTATAAAGGTGGAGAGTGTTACCCATTGTGCGACTGACGACCCCATTCAATTCCATAATCTGTAGGCCCAATTTAAAAAATATATTTACACACTCCACAAGTGTGAACTGTGTAGATATTTTAGTCATTTAGCAGATGCTCTTATCCAGAGTGAATTACAGGAGCAATTACAGGCTAAGTGCCTTGCTCAAGGGCACATAGATATATTTTCTCACCTAGTCAGCTTTGGAATTCCAACCAGAGACCATTCGGTTACTGGCCCAACACTCTTAACCGTTAGGCTACCTGCAGGACTCTTCCAGTGGTTTCCCAACCACCATGTTACAGATCCTGCTTTTATTTGCAACGCTTGTCTGAAAACGTATTTTTATGTAGACAGTTCGCCTCACCTGCTCTCCCTCTGACTGAGCAGCACCGGGCCTCTGCGTGATCCCCCTTGGCAGAGGTCTTTCCTGCCGCTATGGCCTGGTACAGCTTCTTCTTGCTTGGCCCCCGAGGCAGCTGTAGGTGGTCCTGGTGGTGGAGGAGGTGGATGCTCCATTGAAATACCTTCTGTCACTGCAGTGCAATTCTGGGTGATAAGAGACAGAGAAAGGAATTGATAAGGGCTCCACTCCATGACAGAAAGCTATTGAAATTACACATATGACCCACTGATGGAATAAAGTTGCATTAATGATTAAGTGAAATTTGCTTAATTTGTGTACATAAAAAATAAAACATTACTGTGTAGGAGGCCTATTAATTGAGTTCCTATTGCTTAACTTACTGTCAGAGCTTCTCCATCTAATGCCTAGATACAGTGGATCCAGAAAGTATTCAGACCCTTTACTCAGTACTTTCTTGAAGCACATTTGGCAGCGATTACAGTCCCGACTCTTCTTGGGTATGACACTACAAGCTTGGCACACCTGTATTTGGGGAGTTTCTCCCATTCTTCTCTGCAGATCCTCTCAAACACAGTCAGGTTGGATGGGGAGCGTTTCTGCACAGCTATTTTCAGGTCTCTCCAGAGATATTTGATCGGGTTCAAGTCAGGGCTCTAGCTGGGCCACTCAAGGCCACTCACTCCTGCGTTGTCTTGCTGGAAGGGGAAACGTACAAAAAAAAAAATATTTTCCTCTATCCTTACTAGTCTCCCAGTTTCTGCGGCTGAAAAACATCCCCACAGCATGATCCTGCCACCACCATGCTTCACCATAGGGATGGTGCCAGGGAGTTCAATCTTGGTTTCACCAGACCAGAGGACCTTGTTTCTCATGGTCTGAGAGTCCATTAGGTGCCTTTTGCAAACTGCAAGAGTGCTGTCATGTGCCTTTTATTGAGAAGTGGCTTCCGTCTGGCCACTCTACCATAAAAGCCTGATTCTAGGAGTGCTGCAGAGATGGTTGTCCTTCTGGAAGGTTCTCCCATCTCCACAGAGGAACTCTGGTGCTCTGTCAGAGTGACCATTGGGTTTTTGGTCATCTCCCTGACCAAGGCCATTCTCTCTGAATGCTCAGTTTGGCCAGGCGGGCAGCTTTAGGAAGAGTCTTGTTGGTTCCAAACTTCTTCCATTTAAAAATTATGGAGGCCACTGTTTTCTTGGGGACCTTCAATACTGCAGAAATGTTTTGGTACCCTTTCCAGATCTGTGCCTCGACACAATCCTGTCTCTGAGCTCTACGGACAGTTCCTTCGACCTCATGGCTTGGTTTTTGCTCTGACATGCACTGTCAACTGTGGGACCTTATATAGGCAGGTGTGTGCCTTTCCAAATCATGTCCAATCTGTTTAATTTAACACACAGGTGGACTCCAATCAAGTTGTAGAAACATCTCAAGGATGATCAATGGAAGCAGGATGCCCCTGAGCCCAATTTCGAGTCTCATAGCAAAGGGTCTGAATACTTAAGTAAATAAGGTATTTCTGTTTTTAAAAACCTTTTGTCTGTTTTAGTTTAGTTTAGTAATGAGACGACTTCAAGTGCAGGCCTGAGAGCTATTTTCAAGTTTGTACATGTTAGGACTAGTAGCTGAATAAAGCCATGTTTGGTAACAAACACGGCTTTCATTTAAAGCGGCTACAATGTGGCATTTTCTACAGTAAGGTTACAGAACAGAAGACCTACTTAGTTAGCTAGCTATCAATAACAAAATAATTAAAAAGTAGTTCATCTTTTGAACCGAATAATAGCTGTTCGAAACATACGGATGGCTCTCAAACGCAGTAGATTGCACGATGATAATATCATAAGGATATGTTAAAGCCTGTTTCTTTGGATGATTTACAGATTTGATCATCTGCGCAGCATCTTGCATAGGTTGACTCTCGTGAATGAGCAGCAATGTTACCAATGGGCGGGAGCGTCTGAAATTTAGCACATCGTATCCAATGATGTTAACGGGGTGGCTAAAATAACCCAATGAAAAGCTATTATGGACAGGATCCGGAAATTACACCAGCCAATCAAAATAGTTGGCTTTGTTAGCTATTAAGGCTTTATACGTCGACTATGTTAGCTAGTAGCAAGCTCCAGCCGAGATAATAAAGTGGGTTGTCGGGTACTTGTGTAGCTAGTTTCATTCATTTCTTTCGAGGCCGATTATATTGTGCATCCCAGTACTGAAAGGTAAATACAACGTCTCAATTATTTATTTTTTCTAATATGCAAGTTAGATAAGTCACCAGTTTGGAAAAATGAGTGGACATTGATGGCGTGCGTCTGCTAACTAACGTTAACTTATCTGTAGTAGCTAACTTAGCCAGCAGTTAACATTAGCAAATGGTAGCTAGCTAGTTAGCTTTTTTTAGTTAACTGTCTACTTTTTAATTGTACAACACTTGGTTAATGGTTAAAACTAGCTAACGTTAGCTACCAACTTATTCTACATATAGCTACGTAAGTTAGCCAGCTACTTTGAGGTTATAGGGCGCTAACAGTATCGTTAGTTGATATGTGTTCTAAATGGCACACTTGTTTTATTTCACAGAAGATGGCTGCTCCGGATATGCGTCTCAACCACACCATATACATCAACAACCTAAACGAGAAGATTAAAAAAGATGGTTAGATCTAGTTACCCCTTCATTTTTGTTACTATTTTGCCCTCGTGTCTATTTGTTTACCCATCAACCATGCCAACGGCTCCTTGCCTAAACATGTATTGTTTGTACCCTTTGTCCCCCAGAACTGAAGAAGTCGTTGTACGCCATTTTCTCTCAGTTTGGTCAAATCCTAGACATTTTGGTTGCCCGCTCCCTGAAGATGAGGGGTCAGGCCTTCGTCATCTTCAAGGAGGTCAACAGCGCCTCCAATGCCCTGCGTTCCATGCAGGGGTTCCCATTCTATGACAAACCAATGGTGAGATATTGCCAATACACATCAGCTAGCTTTTGCCTGACACATGTTTAGCTAGAGAATGATGATTCTCTAGTATGTAGCCCTGTCCTTTAAATAGTCTTGTCGTCAACTGTTCCTCTTTCTCATCACAGCGTATTGGGTATGCCAAAGGGGATTCTGACATCATCGCTAAAATGAAGGGCACCTATGTGGAGCGTGACCGTAAGAAGGAGAAGAGGGCCAAGGTCAAGGGCCCAGAGGCTGCAGGGGCCAAGAAGGGTGTGCCAGGAACCCCTGTAGTACCTATGGGCCCTGGAGTTCCAACAGCCATGCCTGTAAGTGTTCTACTGTGAGACAGAACCACCTTTGTAGCCACTCTTAACATGTTTTCTTAAAGACATGCCTATCTAAAATGGCAGATTGTGTTATTCCACATGTATCACTAATTGATAATGCGGCTGATTTCATTGAACGTTCTGTTTGTTCTTCTGAAGGGAATGCCACCCATGAGCGGGGCTCCTCGTATGATGCAAATGCCAGGGCAGCCCCCTTACATGCCCCCGCCAGGCATGATGCCACCTCCTGGAATGGGCCCTGGGGGGATGCCCCCTGGTGCCATGCCTCCGGGTGGGATGATGCCAGGTCAAATGCCCCACGCCCAGGTATGGATCACGTGTGTGTATCAGTGTTAGCTTACATCTTGTAATATCTTCTCAGTGCCCTTTTTTATTAACTAAACAGCAGGTCTGTTTAGTGGAACACTGTAATCATGAGTTTGCTTGATGTTTGTCATACTGTATAATCTCACTAACTTATTATGTTTATAAATGTAATCTTCTTTACCTCCAGGTTGCAGAAAACCCTCCCAACCACATCCTTTTCCTCACCAACCTCCCAGAGGAGACCAATGAGCTCATGCTGTCTATGCTCTTCAACCAGTTAGTACCTCTTCATTTTATTCCCCCCTTCTCATATACTCCTTGGTGCAGTGTGAAAATGTAATGTTTATTCTTCCATGTTCCGTATTATTGGAACATATCTGTTCTGTTTCCAATATTGTGGTTAATTTATCTAGTAGTGTTTGTATGGTGAGATTGAATATGTTGACAAGTATAGACCCTTGATGTGTCTTTTTAACAAGTCTGTCTGAAGTTCTGTCCTGATGTTGACTGTTTTCCCACTTCAGGTTCCCTGGGTTCAAAGAGGTGCGTCTGGTACCTGGTCGCCACGACATCGCCTTTGTAGAGTTTGATAATGACGTGCAGGCTGGAGCGGCCAGGGAGGCACTACAGGGCTTCAAGATCACCCAGACCAACGCCATGAAGATCTCATTCGCCAAGAAATAACACACCCAGAGAGCTCTTAAATGGTTTACAATCTCACACACACACCAGAGAGACCTCCTCACCTTACACTATACCAGCACAGAGCCGACTACTAACCTGTCCTTTGCCAAGAAAGCACAGTGCGTTACTAGTCCACACACACAGAATAACTGTAGATGACTTGCCTTGTCTGATTGTAGGGTACCGACGGTTTAGAGCACAGACGTAGACAGGTCAGCATTTTGATTGCAATGCTGGCACTAGGCTCAAACGATAACATGTAAGGACTATATTGGTATAGTGATTTGGTGCCAACATAAAGGACAGTTAGCTGACATTTGCGTATCCATAGCTCTGGTTAAGAAAAATGTAAATTCATTCTTTGAGGATAAAATCTGGTGTTTGTATGTAAGTATATTTACATTTTTACCATTTGTCTGTTATAAAGCATTGCACCCAGGGTCTGTTTCACCCAGACATTGTACCTGGAGCTTTTCTGTTTGATTAAAACTTGCCGTTTATAATGACTAATGCTGTGGGTGTTTTCTGCTTTTATGTCTGGGGAGACATGAGGGGCTGTATTGCAAACAAAACTAGGGCTTATTTTGTCTCAATGTTTATTGAAAACAAATACACTTTCAATGAACACTTCTCTCAAATACGTTGTTGGTTAACTAGCAAATTTGTATATTATAAACGCCTCCAAACTAGCTGAAATGAGCTACCTACGATTCCCCACATGGCAGCGTCTCATTGTTGCTAGCTGACTGTTCAAAATCATAACGCATGTCTGCCGGCTCCATCGATGCGCACATCTTTTTTGTATTGTCAACCAACTTGTCTACTGATTTATGATTTAAGCCTTTCTTTCTCGAGCACAATTTAATATTGCATGGAGAAGGACCTGGGCCGCTATCCACAAAAGCATCTCTGTAGGAGTGCTGATCTGGGGTGAGGTTTGCCTTCTAGATCATGACTTTGATTATGTGGACAGATCCTAGATCAGCACTCTTACTCTAATATGCTTTGTGGATACAGCCCCTGGTCTTAGTTCAGCACACTTATTCTGAGATGTTTGTTACATATGGCCCCAGATATGGGTCCTTGCGCAGTGATTCAAACAGCCTACTGTAACTTCATGATCATCTTACACTGAACCAGTGTTTCAGTGTCAATACCACCACTATGGCTGCAATGATGATTAACACCCTGATGAGGGCAGTGTTTATCAGTGTTTTCCATGGCGTGTCTAGTGTAACCACATTGAATGATAGTGGACTCTCGTGCCAAAAGCCAGTTTCAGCATGGGCAGTGCCATTGAGGTCTTTCACCATTTTGAAGTAGTGAACTGGGTGGGACTTCCTATGGGTTAAGGAAGAATAACATTTCATCCAGGTTATCAGGAGGGATCAGCCTATAGAGAATGATCAAGGCCTCTAGTGGCCAAAAGACTGTATTAACAGCGGCAGCGCCATTGAAGGCTTCCACCATTTGAATCTAGTCAACTGGGTGGGACTTCCAACTTCATTGGCATGTCCAACTGGGTCATCAGGAGGGATCAGCCAATTGTGAAGAAGAAAATGGACTACTTCAAAATGGAGACAGGCTGTGCAGCGCCTTTGAGGCTGTCACAGACACTATAATGGCACAGATATAATGATGAGGCCTCTTTCCATCTCTATGGATCAGCCAATGAATTATACTTGTGAGCAAACCTTCCATAACTGCAGGTGGCAGTAAATTGCCAACCTTGGCTTTATACCTGTTCAAACAACCCACTCCAGCTGGCAATATGTACCCTTTCAGTTTGTTTACCATCTCATAGAAGTAGTAGAAGAAGAAAATAGACTACATCAAAATGTCGATGCCCGTGCTCTCACAGACACTATAATGGGACAGATACAATGTTGTGTCCTCTAACTATGTGTCTAACTAACTAATGCAGTGAGAAACATTATGCTTTTCCCAACATGTTGCAGTAGGCGGACTGGTGGGACTGTAGTCTAAACTTTGATTTGGCCTCTTGTCTACAGTTTTGCAAGAACTTGAGTCTGTGCCATCCCCTTGATAATTCTGCAAACAATGAAAACATTTTGCGATAACGTTTCCATTTGATTACTATAACCTATAAAGTAATGCGATTTCTTTCTTTCTGGAGCATTGTGTCATAATCAAATGACTCTGTGCTACCACGTAAATCATCATTGCTGACTCACTCTCTGCCCTTTCTGGCCTTGCCCACTGCAGTTTTATCTAATTTCTACCATGAATCAGACAGCAATACCTGGATAGCCCATTTCATCAATGCTATTTTCCCTTTGTGCTCATTTTGTTTAAAGAAGTTTTGGAGATTTAATTTAAGACGTTTCCTCTTTGAATGTCTTTAGCATTGATTGTGTCTGTGAGGAGGTGGGCTGTGAGCCTATAAATCAGCACAATCTACTTTTTCATTTTTTCAAATTGCCGCTGTCTTGGAGCTAGAATTGGGAACATGTATACTGTGCTAATGCCAATATATATAAAAAATAGTAACTGAGAGCATTGTACACTATGGCGAACTTAGCAAATTAGGCATTTGTGGCAAATACATTGGGGCTGCCATCTTTATGCACCTTCGCTTTTTTTTTACTTACCCAGAGTCAGATGAACTCATGGATACCATTTTTATGTTTGAAGGAGGTTGAAGGTCGTTTCTAGAGCTATTGCTAGCTGTTCTTGTAGACTTCCAGTATTGCGCTAACACTATTAGCATTGGCTCCAGAAACTACCTTCAGCTTTCTACAAACTGCTCGCAGTGACATAAACATGATGTCCATGATTGATTGACTTTATTACAGAATTAAAAGCAGTAGACTGCTCCAGCCATTACATACATTTCAAAATTATCGAGGATAAAAACACAATAAAGAAGAAGGGCTGGGGTATGCCTTATGATTAACAAGACGTGGTGTGATCATAACAACATTCAGGAACTCAAGTCCTTTTGCTCACCTGACCTAGAATTCCTTACAATCAAATGTCAACCGCATTATCTACCAAGAGAATTCTCTTCGATTATAATCATAGCCGTATATATCCCCCCAAGCAGACACATCGATGGCCCTGAATGAACTTCATTGGACTCTATGTAAACTGGAAACCACATATCCTGAGGCTGCATTCATTGTAGCTGGGGATTTTAACAAGGCTAATCTGAAAACAAGACTCCCTAAATTTGATCAGCACATCGAATGCGCTACCCGGGCGGAAAAAATCCTGGACCATTGTTACTCTAACTTCCGCGACGCATACAAAGCCCTGCCCCGCCCTCCTTTCGTAAAATCTGACCACGACTCCATTTTGTTGCTCCCAGCCTATAGACAAAAACTTAAACAGGAAATGCCCGTGCTCAGGTCTGTTCAACGCTGGTCCGACCAATCTGATTCAACACTTCAAGATTGCTTCGATCACGTGGACTGGGATATGTTCCGCATAGCGTCGGACAATAACATTGATGAATACGCTGATTCGGTGAGCGAGTTTATTAGCAAGTGCATCGGTGATATTGTACCCACAGCAACTATTAAAACCTTCCCCAACCAGAAACTGTGGATTGATGGCAGCATTCGTGCAAAACTGAAAGCGCAAACCACTGCTTTTAATCAGGGCAAGGCGACCGGAAACATGACCGAATACAAACAGTGTAGCTATTCCCTCCGCAAGGCAATCAAACAAGCTAAGCGTCAGTATAGAGACAAAGTAGAGTCGAAATTCAACGGCTCAGACACGAGAGGTATGTGGCAGGGTCTACAGTCATTCACGGACTACAAAAAGAAAACCAGCCCTGTCGCGGACCACGATGTCCTGCTCCCAGACAAACTAAACAACTTCTTTGCTCGCTTTGAGGACAATACAGTGCCAACGACACGGCCCGCTACCAAAACCTGCGAGCTCTCCTTCACCGCAGCCAACGTGAGTAAAGCATTTAAACGTGTTAACCCTCGCAAGGCTGCCGGCCCAGACAGCATCCCTAGCCGCGTCCTCAGAGCATGCGCAGACCAGCTGGCTGGTGTGTTTACGGACATATTCAATCTATCCTTATCCCAGTCTGCTGTTCCCACATGCTTCAAGAGGGCCACCATTGTTCCAGTTCCCAAGAAAGCTAAGGTAACTGAGCTAAATGACTATCGCCCCGTAGCACTCACCTCCGTCATCATAAAGTGCTTTGAGAGACTAGTCAGGGATCATATCACCTCCATCCTACCTGACACCCTAGACCCACTCCAATTTGCTTACCGCCCCAATAGGTCCACAGAAGACGCAATCACAATCACACTGCACACTGCCCTAACCCATCTGGACAAGAGGACTACCTATGTAAGAATGCTGTTCATTGACTACAGCTCAACATTTAACACTATAGTACGCTCCAAACTCGTTATTAAGCTCGAGACCCTGGGTCTCGACCCCGCCCTGTGCAACTGGGTCCTGGACTTCCTGACAGGCCACCCCCAGGTGGTGAAGGTAGGAAACAACATCTCCACCCCGCTGATCCTCAACACTGGGGCCCCACAAGGGTGCATTCTCAGCCCTCTCCTGTACTCCCTGTTCACCCATGACTGCGTGGCCATGCACGCCTCCAACTCAATCATCAAGTTTGCAGACGACACTACAGTGGTAGTCTTGATTACCAACAACGACGAGACGGCCTACAGGGAGGAGGTGAGGGCCCTCGGAGTGTGGTGTCAGGAAAATAACCTCACACTCAACGTCAACAAAACAAAGGAGATGATCGTGGACTTCCGGAAAAAGCAGAGGGAGCTCCCCCCTATCCACATCGACGGGACAGTAGTGGAGAAGGTGGAAAGTTTTAAGTTCTTCGGCGTACACATCACGGACAAACTGAAATGGTCCACCCACACAGACAGCGTGGTGAAGAAGGCGCAACAGTGCCTCTTCAACCTCAGGAGGCTGAAGAAATTCGGCTTGTCACCAAAATCACTCACAAACTTTTACAGATGCACAATCGAGAGCATCCTGTCGGGCTGTATCACCGCCTGGTACGGCAACTGCTCTGCCCACAACCGTAAGGCTCTCCAGAGGGTAGTGAGGTCTGTACAACGCATCACCGGGGGCAAACTACCTGCTCTCCAGGACACCTACACCACCCGATGTCACAGGAAAGACAAAAAGATCATCAAGGACAACATCCACCTGAGCCACTGCCTGTTCACCCCGCTATCATCCAGAAGGTGAGGTCAGTACAGGTGCATCAAAGCTGGGACCGAGAGACTGAAAAACAGCTTCTATCTCAAGGCCATCAGACTGTTAAACAGCCATCACTAACATTGAGTGGCTGCTGCCAACATACTGACTCAATCTCTAGCCACTTTAATAATAAAAAATTGTATGTAATAAATGTACTAGTCACTTTAAACTATGCCACTTTATATAATGCTTACATCCCCTACACTACTCATGTCATATGTATATACTGTACTCTATACCATCTACTGCATCTTGCCTATGCCGTTCGGCCATCGCTCATCCATATATATTTTTATGTACATATTCTTATTCATTCCTTTACACTTATGTGTGTTTAAGGTAGTTGTTGTGAAATTGTTAGATTACTTGTTAGATAATTCTGCATGGTCGGAACTAGAAGCACAAGCATTTCGCTACACTCACATTAACATCTGCTAACCATGTGTATGTGACAAATAAAATTTGATTTGATTTGAAGTTCATTTGCCAAAACGTCGTATTATGCCTTTAATGACCGCTGATCTGAAATGTCTTGATAGAAGAAAGCAATGAGTGGGGTTCACAGGATGACAGAAAGGACAGAAGAACAGTCGGATAACAAAGCAAACACTTTGTCACGTACGAACTATCTTCCTATATGTGCAGTCAGTGAAAGCATGACCGTGTTTATCTCAATTCTACAAGGACAACACATATGAAGTTTAGTCCACTGCTGTAGGTTGGTTATCTTTGAATGTGGCAGGTAATCATCTAAACACATATTCGTAAGGTTTACGTTCCAAATGTCATGGCCCCATGTCCATCGGTTCACCCCTTATAGCCCTATATGGTGCCACCTTGTGGTGTACCGTGGCCAAATTTGAATGCAGCAACGAATCATTCTCAATTCAGTTTATATACTACATCTGGAGTCAATCTGATTTATGGGTCATGAGAATAAAAAATAAAAAAGTAATTTTAGCATTAGCATATGTGCTAATGTGCATCTATGGGTATACTGCAGCCATGTTTGAATGCAGCAAAAAAGAATGTTTAAACCATTAAAGACTGATGTAATGAGTCTAAATACAACATCTGGAGTGAATCTGATCTATGGTTCATGAGGAGAAGATGATTGCAGATTACTTTGAGCATTAGCGTTACATATGCAAAGAATGAGCTGTTAATAGTTTCCTTATTTTTTTATATATCTTTATTCAGGGTGGTTCATCATAGAGATGTCCATGATAGCGATTGCAAGTTTCAAGTTGATAGGGCACTGGGAAGTGGATTTACAGTGGTTTCAATGGACATGTGAAATCTGATTTTTGATTTGTCATTAACTCAGCCATCTTTCGACCAATCCCTTAGTTTTTCTCAAACTAAGTTAAGACATGTACCTTGGGCCTACATTTCAATTTGGTGTTATTTGGGTCATGAGAATAAGTATTTTTAAGTATTTTTAGCATTTTAGCATATGTGCTAATATGCATCTACTAAAGTATTCAGACCTCTTGACTTTTTCCACATTTTCTTACATTACAACCTTATTGTAAAATTGATTAAATAGTTTTTTTCCTCATCAATTTACACATCAATCTATACCCCATAATGACAAAGCAAAACCAGGTTTTTAGAAATGTTTGCTAATTTATTTAAAAAAATAACATATTCATAAGTATTCAGACCCTTTACTCAGTACTTTCTTGAAGCACCTTTGGCAGCGATTACAACCTCAAGTCTTCTTGGGTGTGACGCTACAAGCTTGGTACACCTGTATTAGGGGAGTTTCTCCCATTCTTCACTGCAGATCCTCTCATTCACTGTTAGGTTGGATGGGGAGCGTTACTGCACAACTATTTTCAGGTCTCTCTAGAGATGTTCGATCAGGTTCAAGTCCGGGCTCTGGCTGGACCACTCAAGGACATATATATATACAGTACCAGTCAAAAGTTTGGACATCAAAACTATGAAATAACACATATGGAATCATGTAGTAACCAAAATAGTGTTAACCTCTCTAGGATAGGGGGCAGTATTTTCACATCCGGATAAAAAACGTACCCGATTTAATCTGGTTATTACTACTGCCCAGAAACTAGAATATGCATATAATTGTTTGATTTGGATAGAAAACACCCTAAAGTTTCTAAAACTGTTTGAATGGTGTCTGTGAGTATAACAGAACTCATATGGCAGGCCAAAACCTGAGAAGATTCTGTACAGGAAGTGCCCTCTCTGACCATTTCTTGGCCTTCTACACTCTCTTTATTGAAAACTGAGGATTTCTGCTGTAACGTGACACTTTCTACTGCTCCCATAGGCTCTCAGAAGGCGCCAGAACGTTGAATGATGACTTTGCAGCCCATGGCTGAAAAACAGTAGCGCATTTGGTAAGTGGTCGATCTGAGAACAATGAGACGGGGGCGCGCGTGCACGTGAAGAGTCCATTTTAGATTTTGAGTCTCTGAACGAAAACAGGGTTTCCCGGTCGGAATATTATCGCTTTTTTACGAGAAAAATCGCATAAAAATTGATTTTAAACAGCGTTTGACATGCTTCGAAGTACGGTAATGGAATATTTAGAAATGTTTTGTCACGATACGCGTCCGCGCATCACCGTTCGGATAGTGTCTTGAACGCAAGAACAAAACAGAGGATATTTGAACATAACTATGGATTATTTTGAACCAAAACAACATTTGTGGATGAAGTAGAAGTCCTGGGAGTGCATTCTCACGAAGAACAGCAAAGGTAATCCAATTTTTCTTATAGTAAATCTGAGTTTGGTGAGTGCCAAACTTGGTGGGTGTCAAAATAGCTAGCCCATGATGGCGAGCTATCTACTCAGAATATTGCAAAATGTGCTTTTGCCGAAAAGCTATTTTAAAATCGGACACCGCGATTGCATAAAGGAGTTCTGTATCTATAATTCTTAAAATAATTGTTATGTTTTTTGTGAACGTTTATCGTGAGTAATTTAGTAAATTCACCGGACGTTTGCGGTGGGTATGCTAGTTCTGAACGTCACATGCTAATGTAAAAAGCTGGTTTTTGATATAAATATGAACTTGATTGAACAAAACATGCATGTATTGTATAACATAATGTCCTAGGAGTGTCATCTGATGAAGATCATCAAAGGTTAGTGCTGCATTTAGCTGTGGTTTGGGTTTTTGTGACATTATATGCTAGCTTGAAAAATGGGTGTCTGATTATTTCTGGCTGGGTACTCTGCTGACATAATCTAATGTTTTGCTTTCGTTGTAAAGCCTTTTTGAAATCGGACAGTGTGGTTAGATTAACGAGAGTCTTGTCTTTAAAATGGTGTAAAATAGTCATATGTTTGAGAAATTGAAGTAATAGCATTTCTAAGGTATTTGAATATCGCGCCACGGGATTCCACTGGCTGTTGAGTAGGTGGGACGATTTCGTCCCACATACCCTAGAGAGGTTAAACAAATCAAAATATATTTTATATTTGAGATTCTTCAAAGTAGCCACTGTTTGCCTTGATGGCAGCTTTGCACACTCTTGGCATTCTCTCAACCAGCTTCATGAAGTAGTCACCTGGAACGCATTTCAATTAACAGGTGTGCCTTGTTAAAAGTTCATTTGTGGAATTTCTTTCCTTCTTAATGCATTTTAGTCAATCAGTTGTGTTGTGACAAGGTAGGGTTGGTTTACAGAAGATAGCCCCATTTCGTAAAATACATTTTTTACATTTTAGTCATTTAGAAGACGCTCTTATCCAGAGCGACTTACAGTAGTGAATGCATACATTTCATAAATGTTTTTCTCCGTACTGGTCCCCCATGGGAATCAAACCCACAACCCTGGCGTTGCAAACACCATGCTCTACCAACTGAGCCACACGGGACCAACTCCATATTATGTCAAAAACAGCTCAAATATGCAAAGAGAAATGACAGTCAATCATTACTTTAAGACATGAAGGTCAGTCAATGTGGGAAAAACTGTTTCTTCAAGTGCAGTTGCAAAGACCATCAAGCATTATGATGAAAATGGCTCTCATGAGGACTGCCACAGGAAAGGAAGACCCAGAGTTACCTCTGCTGCAGAAGATAAATTCATTAGTTACCAGCCTCAGAAATTGCAGCCCAAATAAGTGCTTCACAGAGTTCAAGTAACAGACACATCTCAACATGAACTGTTCAGAGGAGACTGCGTGAATCAGGCCTTCATGATCGAATTGCTGCAAACAAACCACTATTAAAGGACACCAATAAGAAGAAGAGGCTTGCATGGGCCAAGAAACACGAGCAATGGACATTATACTGGTGGAAATCTGTCCTTTCGTCTGATGAGTCCAAATTTGAGATTTTTCTTTCCAACCGTCGTGGGTATGACATTACAAGCTTGGCACACCTGTATTTGCTGCATCTGTGAGATGCAGAGTAGGTGAACGGATGATATCTGCATGTGTGGTTCCCACCATGAAGCATGGTGGAGGAGGTGTGATGGTGTGGGGGTGCTTTGCTGGTGACACTGTCTGTCATTTATTTAGAATTCAAGGCACACGGAACCAGCATGGCTACCACATCATTCTGCAGTGATACACCATCCCGCAGTGATACACCATCCCATCTGGTTTGCAGTTAGTGGGACTATCATTTGTTTTTCAACTGGACAATGACCCAAAACACACCTCCAGCCTGTGTAAGGGCATCAGAAGACCTGGCCTCTACAATCACCCGACCTCAACCCAATTGAGATGGTTTGGGAGGAGTTGGACTGCAAAGTGAAGGAAAAACAGCCAACAAGTGCTCAGCATATGTGGGAACTCCTTCAAGACCGTTGGAAAAGCATTCCTCGTGAAGCTGGTGGCTATTTTGAAGAATCTAAAATATATTTTGATTTGTTTAACGTTTTTTTGGTTACTACATGATTCCATATGTGTTATTTCATAGTTTTGATGTCTTCACTATTATTCTACAATGTAGAAAATAGTAAAAATAAAGAAAAACCCTTGAATGAGTAGGTGTGTCCAAACTTTTGACTGGTACTGTAGCTAATTCCACTTTGACATTATGGGCTATTATGGGCTATTGTGTGTAGATCAGTGACACAACATCTTAATTCAGTCTGTAACAAAACAAAATGTGAAAAAGAATATTTTCTGAAGGCACTGTAGTAGCCCTGTCACGGTTGTCGTCGGTTAAGGAGGACCAAAACGCAGCAGGTATGTGCAGGCTCATCTTGATGTTTATTTATTTTCAAAATGAACGTACAAAAATAACAAAAACGATCAACAAAAACAGTCTGGTAAGGCACAAGGCTAAACACAGAACAATCACCCACAAATAACAACCACAAACACACCCTAATATATGGGACTCTCAATCAAAGGCAGATAGACAACACCTGCCTTCAACTGAGAGTCCCAACCCCAATTAACCAAACATAGAAACAGACATACTAGACTAAACATAGAATACCTGAAAACCAAACAGTGCCCAAAAACCCCGGAATACTTAAACCAAATGCCCCTTCAACAAAACACACCACCCCGAACCACATAAAACGAATACCCTCTGCCACGTCCTGACCAAACTACAATACTAATTAACCCTTATACTGGCCAGGACGTGACAAGCCCAAAACATGATAGATTTCTGAAATCTTCTCATGTGTCCATATCACACAAAAGTTAATTGTCATTCGGGTACAATTAGGAATATAATAATGGTGTCCCAGTTTATCAATCCTGCTATCCCAGTCTACCAAATGCGTTCTGAACATATGATTTTGACTCAGTGTACACAAATAGGTGTGATGTGAATATGTTAACATTATCATTTTTTGTGTGATTAGGAAACATCTCGAGGATTTCAGAAATGTATCATGTGTTGGGCTTACAGAATATCAATCAAATTAATCAAATGAATTTTTCATCAGATGTTACAAAGTGCTTATACAGAACTCAGCCTATAACCCCAAAGAGTAAGCAATGCAGATGTAGAAGCATGGCGGATAGGAAAAACTCCCTAGAAAGGCTGGAACCTAGGAAGAAACCTAGAGAGGAACCAGGCTCTGAGGGGTGGCCAGTCCTCTTCTGGCTGTGCCGGGTGGAGATTATAAGAGTACATGGCCATTAAGGCCAGATCGTTCTTCAAGATTTTCAAACGTTCATAGATGACCAGCAGGGTCAAATAATAATCACAGTGCTTGTAGAGGGTGCAACAGGTTAGCATCTCAGGTGTAAATGTCCGTTGGCTTTTCATAGCTGAGCATTTAGAGGTCAAAACAGCAGGTGCGGAATAGAGGGAGAGCGAGGGAGAGAGACAGAGAGAGAGAGATGGGAGAATTAGAGGGAACATACTTAAGATTACACAGGACACCAGATAAGAGTACATGGCCATTAAGGCCAGATCGTTCTTCAAGATGTTCAAACGTTTATAGATGACTTGCAGGGTGAAATAATAATCACAGTGGTTGTTGAGGGTGCAACAGGTCAGCACCTTAGGAGTAAATATCAGTCAACCTTTCATAGCTGAGCATTCAGAGGTTGAGACAGCAGGTGTGGTAGAGAGGGAGAGAGAGAGAGAGAGAGAGAGAGAGAGAGAGAGAGGGGGCAAGAGAGAGAGAGAGTGGGGGGGAGGGAGGGGGTTGAAAACAGAAGGTCTGGCACAAGGTTGTGCATCTGGTGAACAGGTCAAGGTTCCATTGCCGCAGGCAGAACAGTTGAAACTGGAGCAGCAAACTGGGGACAGGGACAGCCAGGAGTCATCAGGCCAGGTAGTCATGAGGCATGGTCCTAGGGCTCTGATACTCCAGGAGGGGGAGAGAGAGAGAGAGAGAGAGAGAGAGAGAGAGAGAGAGAGAGAGAGAGAGAGCGAGAGAGAGAGAGAGAGAGAGAGAGAGAGAGATAGGAGAATTAGAGGAAGCATACAGTACTTAAGCTCACACAGGACACCAGATAAGACAGGAGAATTACACCAGATAGGACAGACTGACCTTAGCCCCCACCATATAGACTAATGCAGCGTAGATACTGGAGATATCAACAGACCACCAACTTACTACCTGTGACAAGGCTGAAAATAGCCCACAAAGAACTTCCTCGCCGCCCAAGCCTGAGGGGGTGCAAAACCAGACAGGAAGATCACGTCAGTGACTCATCCCACTCAAGTCGAGTATAGCGAAAAAAGCCTGTCATGACGTGACGCACACCTCCTAGGGACGGGATGGGAGAGCACTAGTAAGCCAGTGACTCAGCTCTCATAATAGGGTCAGAGGCAGAGAATCCCAGTGGAGAGAGGGGAGCCGGCCAGGCAGAGACAGCAAGGGTGGTTCGAGATGAGTCTTCAGTAAAGACTTAAAGGTCGAGCCTGAGTCTGCGACTCTCACGTGGATAGGCAGAACATTTCATAAAAATGTAACTCTATAAGAGAAAGCCCTGCCTCCAGCTGTTTGCATAGAAATTCTAGGAACAATATGGAGGACTGCGTCTTGTGTTCATAGCGTACATGTAGGTATGTACGGCAGTGCCAAATCAGAGCGATAGGTAGGAGCAAGGTCATGTAATGCTTTGTAGGTTAGCAGTAAAACAGTAAAACCTTGGGTTCTAGTCAAGATTCTGGAAGCCTTATTTAGAAATAACTGAAGTTTATTTTGTTATGTATCCATGTAGCCTGAGAGTAGACCATTACTGTAGCCTAATCTAGAAGTGACAAAAGCATGTCCTTGAAATGTTTTTGGGATGTTCGTCAAAAGACAGGGTCAAGAGTAACGCCAAGGTCCTTCACAGTTTTATTTGAGATGACTGTACAACCATCAAGATTAATTGTCAGATCAAACAACACATCTCTTTCTTTCTTGGGCCCTAGAACTAGCATCTCTGTTTTCTCCGAGTTTAAACTGAAAACGTTTGTCGCCATCCGCTTCCTTATGTCCGAAACACAGGCTTCCAAGGTAGGTAATTTTGGGACTTCACCATGTTTCATCGAAATGTACAGCTGTGTGTAGCATAGCAGTGCATAGCAGTGAAAGTTGACATAGAATATATAGTGAAAACAATAGTGGCCCTAAAACTGAACCTTGACGAATAACAAAACGTACCATTGATTTGTCACAGGACAAACCATCCACAGAGACAAACTTATATTTTTCCGACAGATAAGATCTAAACCATGCAAGAACTTGTCCGTGTAGACCAATTAGGGTTTCCAATCTCACCAAAAGAATGTGGTGATCGATGGTGTCAAAAGCGGCACTAAGGTCTAAGAGAAGTAGGACAGATGCACAGCCTTGGTCTGATGCCAGAAGGTAATTTACTACCTTCACGAGTGTGGTCTCAGTACTGTGATGGGGTCTAAAACCAGACTGGAGTGTCTCGTATATATTATTTGTCTTCAGGAAGGCAGTGAGTTGCTGCGCAACAGCTTTTTCTCAAATGTTTGAGATAAATGGGAGATTCAGTGTACTGTAGGCCAATATTTTTTTTTATTTTCCAGGTCAAGGTTTGGCTTTTTCAGGATAGGCTTTATTACTGTCACTTTTAGTGAGTTTGGTACACATCCGGAGGACAGGGAGCCATTTATAATGTTCAACATAGGAGGGCCAAGCACAGGATGTAGCTCTTTCAGTAGTTTAGCTGGAACAGGGTCCAGTAGGCAGCTGGAAGGTTTAGAGGCCATGACTATTTTCGTGAATGTGTTGAGAGATACAGGATATAAAACACTAGAGTGTCTCCACTGATCCGAGGTCCTGGCAGTTCTGTGCAGACTCAGGACAACTGAGTTTAGGAGAAATACGCATATTCAAAGAGGAGTCTGTAATTTGCTTTCTAATGATCATAATCTGTTCGTCAAAGAAGTTCATGAACTCATCACTGCTGAAGTGAAGGCCATCCCCACTTGGGGAATGCTGCTTTTTAGTTAGCTTTGCAACAGTATCAAACAGTATCAATTTTCGATATTGCACGATACTATCTTTCCAAGCTTGTCGGAAGACTCCCAGTTTGGTGGAGCGCCATTCGTTTCTTGTGACAAATGTTTTTTGTTTTTAGAGGGTATTGGGCATCTAGGGTATTGCGCAAGGTAAAGTTTAGATCCTCTGTACGGTGGTTAACTGATTTTTGTACTCCAATGTCCTTGGGTAGGTGGATGGAGTCTGGAAGGGCTTCTAGGAATCTTTAGGTTGTCCGAGAATTTATAGCGTGACTTTTGATAATCCTTGGTTGGGGTCTGAGCAGATTATTTGTTACGATTGTAAACGTAATAAGATGTTGGTCCGATAGTCCAGGATTATGAGGAAAAACATTTAGATCCACAATATTTTTTCTATGGGATGAAACTAGATCTATGTTGGATAGATGTCAAAAGAGGTTACAGAAGATGGAAATGAACAAAGTGCCCCACTTATTCCGAAATCATGCTACAGTGTGGCCATCTTTGAATGCATCAACATTATTTTTTCTAACTCTTTAGGGACTATTGTGTCCAAAGTTCACATTTGGAGTGAATCTAACTTTCAGTCCATGAGAAGATGATTCTTTATGATTATTTTAAGAATTGTATTTTTTTTTTTAACTCTATTTAACTAGTCAAGTCTTATTTTCAATGACAGCCTAGGAACAGTGGGTTAACTGCCTTGTTCAGGGGCAGAACAACAGATGTTTTTACCTTGTCAGCTCAGGGATTCAATCTTGCAACCTTCCGGTCACTAGTCCAACACTCTAACCACTAGGCTACCTGCCACCCCATTTGTGTTACATAGTCAAAAAGTGAATTGCTAATAGTCCCTTTTGGTTCCATTCTTTTTGACCAAGTTGCTCATGGCCTCTAGTTTCTGTGTGCCAAATTAGAAAAAAAGTTACCAATCTATGCTTTAGTTATTTGACCATGTAAAAACAAAATGGAGATTTCAGATAATAACAATTGGTGAACCCCTAAGTAAACACTATTAATTTCACAGCACTGGGAGCTAGCCAGACAAGGCCTTTTAGGGGTCTTCTTAGCACAGCGGTGGTCACTGGCTTTTTACTGGTGTCCTACACTCAATAAATCATTTGTTTTCTTTCCAGGGCAGCTTTGCTCCCACAAAACTGTTAACGTTTCACTGCTCTCTATCTGTAACGGTAGCTGTTCAAAAGTGTGTAGTTCATGAAGCGTCTTAAGTGCTTGTGGTTCAATTTTAGGTCATTCCAAGGCAACATCAACCACACTGTTTTACCTGTGCTTATGACACATTTATGTTTATGAAACATACCAGTTACCCAAGTTTGTTTATTCATGAGTTAGAATTGGTGGACCCATGATTTTTTCCCTGGTTTAGCCAGAGCAGGCCCTTAAAAAGATAGTGGAGTGTAATTGCTAGTCAAGAAGGACCACCTTCCCCTCTCCAAATGGATTTAAGAAGGGAGAGCAGAGCGACTTGTGAATTACGCTTGAAAGGGTTCATTTAGGCCTGTACCATCAACTGTATCCAGTGCAAACAAGAGGCTCCTGTTGTCGACTTCTATTGTTCCCTGAATAATTGTCTTTAGGTCAGCTCTTCAGTGTACACAAAATGCTTATTCTTCTGCAGTTTCCCAAGCCTTTCCACACTCCCTTATTTTGCCTTGAGAAAGCGCTGACCTTAGCCGCTCGGGCACTGTTTGTGTGTGTGTGTGTGTGTGTGTGTGTGTGTCAGTGTCCCATGCTCTTGGCGACATGCCACTCCCCATTCACTACACTGGGATCTTTCAGCCGGGGAACTGAGGCAACTTATCCGCCATCTGCGTGGGACATCTCCAAGCACATCTACCTATATCAAGATCACAACATCAATAGCATTCCAAAGACAATAACAGTTTAGGCTAACCCTGAATTAAGTAAATCACCTTTTTATGTTTAAGGGGTGTTGACTGTAGGCTACTCCTGTCCTGCTGAAGTGTCTTTCACACAAAGCCTACTTCTCATCTCTGTAGGGCTTGCTGTGTCATTGGGGAGTACTGGTTGGCCATCACTCACTATCCAGAGTAAGTCTATCTGTAGATGTAGCCCTCTTCAAAGCACTCTGGCTGTTCTCATGCTTTGACACTTAACAGTAAACTGGCTAATGTGATTGTGCACATTTGTTATTGCTTTGAAGTGAAGTAGCCTATGAGGTTATTGAATGGTCATATAGCGACAACTAGACGTTTTGTAAGGATAGCCAACAAAACAGCCTCCAATGATGCAGGGACCTTATATATACATCCTTCATTTGTGCCCATCAAATGTCCTAAAACATCATCAGTTAGAATGACTATGCGGTTAAAGTCGTAGATAGTTTGGGGCCCCTTGATGATCTCTCATTACTTATGTATGTGTCATTAAGACGGTCACCATCAGATGGCACCAACCACCCAACCACGAATGTTGGGTATTCAAAGCAATTATCGACCAAGTCGCTTTGTACATTCAGCTGGCAGTGTAGATGATAACAACAGGCCCTTCACTCTTCACCAGGTGTCAACATAATGTAGAATCAACCTGCAGATCATTTCATTCTGGAGGGAGGGAGGGAGGGAGGAGGATTCAAATTCAGCACATGTCTCGGGGTCACTGCTGCTCTATGCTAATGAGCACAGAGCGCTTCAAGAGCCCTCTGTTCTGTCCACGGGTCGCGGCGCAGCACGGGGCAACGGAGATACTAGGCCTACTGGTTGCCAGGGGCGTCAGCGTAAGCAACAAGTCCATCCTTGCTCTCACAGAGAAGGGAGAGAAAGAGAGGGGGAGGACTGGGGTCACTAAAATTGGCTCATTATATTTCAGGCATGAAGTGGACACATTGTCCTGTAGTCTTGGTTCCAACGGACGCACGGACAGGAACTAGATGGACAGTGGAAAATATTTACTGGAACTAGTGCCAAAATGCAAAAAGACACAACCCACACTTCTCTTTCATTGTATGCTTCTCATCCATTTGTATAAAATGTATTCAACGTCAAGATGGCTACATACAACGTTACCTTTATGCACATACAGGAAACTGGATGCTTTGGGTAGTTGACGTGACACCCATTTTTTACCATGATGTCAAACACAAATATAACAAATTAAATTGGCTAAAATTACAATAGCCTATAATACTAAAAGCTTTTTTTTTTTACTTGGATCATTTGTAAATTCATGCATCATTTGTTTTCTAACAATTTTTAACCAAACTTGACAATTGTCCAATGTTGTGAATGTCCCAGGTAAGGTTTTGGAACTTTGAACTTAAGTAAATGAATTTAAAAATGAATAACATTCCCTTCACCATTTCTTTTAGCTATATTTCAAGAGAGTCTATTCATGACATTTCCAAATAGTTCTGATTGATAACATTTTGACCCTAAAAGCAATGTCCACTTGGTGTGTGACACAATTCTGTGATTTAACAGCAAGTCAGCATTGGGGCACCATTGCACCGGGGAGGGTTCTCTGGAGCACATGGCATGAACAGGTTGTAAGCTTTATCAGAAATATTTAGCAAAATATCGCACCTGTCTGTCATTGTTATCAAAGGGTACATTTCTTAGTCCTTTGGTGTGACGCTTTTTGAATGTACAGTACCAGTCAAAAGTTTGGACACACCTACTCATTCCAGGGTTTTTCTTTATTTTGACTATTTTCGACATTGTAGAATAATAGTGAGGACATCAAAACTAAGAAATAACACATATGGAATAATGTAGTAACAAAAAAGTATTAAACAAATCAAAATATATTTTATATTTGAGATTCTTCAAAGTAGCCACCCTTTGCCTTGATGGCAGCTTTGTACACTCTTAGCATTCTCTCAACCAGCTTTATGAGGTAGTCACCTGGAACACATTTCAATTAACAGGTGTGCCTTGTTTAAAGTTCATTTGTGGAATTTCATTCATTCTTAATGCGTTTTAGCCAATCAGTTGTGATGTGAGAAATTAGGGATGGTATACAGAAGATAGCCCTATTTGGTAAAAGACCAAGTCCATATTATGTCAAGAACAGCTGAAATAATCAAAGAGAAATGACAGTCCATCATTACTTTAAGACATGAAGCTCAGTCAATCCTGAAAATGTCAAGAACTTTGAAAGTTTCTTAAAGTGCAGTCGCAAAAACCATCAAGCGCTATGATGAAACTGGCTCTCATGAGGACCACCACAAGAAAGGAAGACCGAGAGTTACCTCTGCTGCAGAGGATAAATTAATTTGAATTACAAGCCTCAGAAATTACAGCCCAAATAAATGCTTCACAGAGTTCAAGTAACAGACACATCTCAACATCGACTGTTCAGAGGACACTGCGGGAATCAGGCCTTCATGGTCGAACCACTACTAAAGGACACCAATAATAATAAGAGACTTGCGTAGGCCAAGAAACATGAGCTATGGACATTAGACTGGTGGAAATCTGTCCTTTGGTCTGATGAGTCCAAATTTGAGATTTTTGGCTCCACCTGCCGTGTCTTTGTGAGACATAGAGTAGGTGAACAGAGGATCTCTGCATGTGTGGTTCCCACAATGAAGCATGGGGGAGGAGGTGTGATGGTGTGGGGGCTGTCAGTGATTTATTTCGAATTCAAGGCACACTTAACCAACGTGGCTACCTCAGCATTCTGCAGCGATACACCAATTTGTCCTGGTATATAAACATTGGGTTGTTATTTTACCTGAAATGCACAAGGTCCTCTACTCCAACAATTAATCCACAGATAAAACAATAAACCGAATTTGTTTCTCGTCATCTCTCCTCCTTCCTTCAGGCTTCTTTTTCTTCTTTGGACTTTATATGGCAATTGGCAAACAACTTTACAGCATTACTACAACAGACCGGAGTGTGGACCAAAGTTCATCTTTCATTCACCCACGTGGGTATATGTTCCTAAAAACCAACGAGGAGATGGGAGAGGCCAGACTTGCAGCACATTGAGCGTCACAAATAGAACCAATTTCTATTTTAGCGCCTGGCCACGCAGACGCTCGCTGAGGTGCGTGAGCAGTGTGGGTGCAATGATTGAATAACACATACAGTTGGAGTCGGACGCTTACATTCACCTTAGCCAAATACATTTAAACTCAGTTTTTCACAATTCCTGACATTTAATCCTAGTAAAAATTCCTTGTTTTAGGTCAGTTAGGGTCACCACTTTATTTTAAGAATGTGAAATGTCAGATTAATAGTAGAGAGAATTATTTATTTCAGCTTTAATTTCTTTCTTCACATTCCAAATGGGTCAGAAGTTTACATACACCCAATTAGTATTTGGTACCATTGACTTTAAATTGTTTAACTTGGGTCAAACATTTCGGGTAGCTTTCCACAAGCTTCCCACAATATGTTGGGTGAATTTTGGCCCATTCCTCCTGACAGAGCTGGTGTAACTGAGTCAGGTTTGTAGGCCTCCTTGCTCGCACATGCTTTTCCAGTTCTGCCCACAAATTTTCTATAGGATTGAGGGCAGGGCTTTGTGATGGCCACTCCAATACCTTGACTTTCTTGTCCTTAAGCCATTTTGCCACAACATAGGAAGTATGCTTGGGGTCATTGTCCATTTGGAAGACCCATTTGCAACCAAGCTTTAAGTTCCTGACTGATGTCTTGAAATGTTGCTTCAACATATCCACATAATTTTCCTTTCTCATGATGCCATCTATTTTGTGAAGTGCACCAGTCCCTCCTGCAGCAAAGCACCAAAAAGTATGATCTTTGTCCCCAACCTTAGTCTGGCTTTTTTATGGCGATTTTGGAGCAGTGGCTTCTTCCTTGCTGAGCGTCCTTTCAGGTTATGTCAATATAGGACTTGTTTTACTGTGGATATAGATACTTTTGTACCCGTTTCCTCCAGCATCTTCACAAGGTCCTTTGCTGTTGTTCTGGGACTGATTTGCACTTTTCGCACCAAAGTACGTTCATCTCTAGGAGACAGAACGAGTCTCCTTCCTGAGCGGTATGACGGCTGCGTGGTCCCATGGTGTTTATACGTACATACTATTGCTTGTACAGATGAACGTGGTACCTTCAGGCATTTGGAAATTGCTCCTAAGGATGACTTGTGGAGGTCTACCATTTTTTTTCTGAGGTCTTGGCTGATTTATTTAGATTTTCCCATGATGTCAAGCAAAGAGGCACTGAGTTTGAAGGTAGACCTTGAAATACATCCATGGGTGCACCTCCAATTGACTCAAATTATGTCAATTAGCCTATCAGAAGCTTCTAAAGGTATGACATAATTTTCTGGAATTTTCCAAGCTGTTTAAAAGCACAGTCAACTTAGTGTATGTAAACTTATGACCCACTGGAATTGTGATACAGTGAATTATAAGTGAAATAATCTGTCTGTAAACAATTGTTGGAAAAATTACTTGTGTCATGCACTTGCCAAAACTATAGTTTGTTAACAAGAAATTTGTGGAGTGGTTGAAAAACAAGTTTTAATGATGCCGATCTAAGTGTATGGAAACTTTTGACTTCAACTGTATGTGTACATTTACTTTGCAATGCTCGTGCACGACACTCGAGCGGTGTGGTCAGCATTGTTAGATACAGTAGAATAGTATAGAATACAGTATATACATATGAGATGAGTAATGCAAGATATGTAAACATTATTAAAGTGACTAGTGTTCCATTTATTCAAGTGGCCAAGCTGGTTGAGAGAACGCCAAGAGTGTGCAAAGCTGTCATCAAGGCAAAGTGTGGCCACTTTGAAGAATATATCATATATTTTGATTTGTTCAACACTTTTTTGGTTACTACATGATTCCATGTGTGTTATTTCATAGTTTTGATGTCTTCACTATTATGTATGTAGAAAATTATGTAGAAAATAGTAAAAATAAAGAAAAACCCTTGAATGAGAAGGTGTGTCCACACTTTTGACTGGTACTGTATATATAACATTTTTTTGGGGGACAATTTGATTTGATTTGGATCTCTTTTAGTCCATTTGGACTAATCTTCCAAGAGTCCTTAAATATTAAAATACAATTTATATACGAACACATTTTCACATATAACACACTATTACAAACATACATAATATACTAACGTAATAAACCAATAAATAATCAATCTAAAAAATATGGATTCTTCATCTACTGTAATCCCACAACATTTCTGTGTATTATATTTAAATTGTTTTAAAATAATGTTTAAATTTATATATTGAAAGGTTTCTGGTTTGCTCAGTTAATTTATTCCATTTCTTTATTGCTCTAAATCGAAATGTTATTTTGCCTATTTCTCTTTTCTGTCTGGATAACGCATAGATGGTGGACAATCTATTCCTAGTATTTACGGAATGTCTGTCTCTTACCAACTGATTACCATTGTGAATAGAACTTGGCCGTTTTAAATGATGTAAATTATGAAATAAAATAAGCATGTTTTTTTCAATTATCTTGTCGATTGATGACCAACCAAGAACATTGCGTATGACTGCAACAGAAAAACCATATCTCCACCGTAAAACAATCCTTGCTGCTTTGTTCTGTGCAATCTGCAGCCTCCTAACTTCACTTGATGATGCATTTCCCCAGACCACAGAACAGTAGTTCACTTGACTCTCAATTAAAGCTTGTGTTATTTGCTTAAGAATTTTTCCTGGTAAATATTTAGCTATCCTTCTGATTATACATGCTGTTTTAATACATTTTTTACATAGATTAGTTATTTGAGATGACCATGATAAGCAGTTGTCTAGCTGCACTCCTAATAGTTTGGTTTCTGCCACTTCTTCAATTTGTACTCCTCCCATACTTAATTGTATCCCATGCTGTTTTGGCCTTTTCCTAGTGGAACAGACCAACATAACTTTGGTTTTCTTGGTGTTTAAAACAAGTTTATTCTGGCAAACCCACTCCCTAATATTCTCTAAATCTCCTTGTAAAGCTTGCTGTACCTGTTGAACCGATTGTCCTGCTGCATAAATTGTAGTATCATCTGCAAATATAGTAGCTTGAGTTTCAGCTAGGGCATAGGAAAGGTCGTTGGTATATATTAAATAAAGATTGAAGAATAAAAAGCAATGAAAACATGTTGTGGATGGCTGTACTGTTAATAGCTGTCAATCCAGGGGACATAACCAATTAATAAAATAAATCTGTATTCTGTTGCAATTTTTATCCTTTTAAGTGGTTCTGGGGGCATTATTTATGTATTCATTCGCCCACGCCTGGTTTCTCACTCTTGGCAGGTGAACATTGATCCGGCGACCTCTGGATCTGTCTCTGCCCTCTGGGTAGGGTCTAGTTATTTTACCTGGCCCCAGTGATGGTGCAGGCAGATATTGGGGGCTGGCTGTGGTGCTCCTATTCCTGGTTCTCACTGCCTGCATTAGACCATCCATCCCCTTGGTTCCTCTCTGTCTATCCTACCAGTGTCTATTCCTCCTGACCTATACGTGATCCACCTTGGGAGGGCCCCCATCAGCTTTCCTCTTGCTCTCCAATATACCCGGCTGGCCTCATTCCGAGCAAGACCCAGTCAACCCGTCTGTCTCATGGTCCTCTGATTGCGTTCAGGTGCGGGGCATGGCACGCCTAGGCAGCAATGCCTGGGGGAGGGGGGGGGGGGGGGGTTGTGCGGTATACTCCAAAAACTCTCCAATAGAACACCTCCCGAGCAGCTTCAGCTGTGGGTGGGTTGTGGCCTCCCACTCGTTGCCCACAAGTGAGCTTGGGTGTCCTCCATCACAGTTTTTTTTTTTTGTCCACTGCAGACAGCTATACTGCCCTGCCAAGCAAAAATGCAGTAACGGCTCATTTGGTCGACAATTAGTTAATGTAATTTTTTTCTACATTAAATGCATGCTTAATCATGTGGACAAGTATCCTGCCTCTATTGGTGTTGTGTTTTGGAGAAAATGGGGGTCATGTTTGCAGTAACTGCATAAGGTAACTGTGAAACCAAGGTAAATAAAAGCCATTTTTCTCAGTAACACGCTATGAGCAGTTACTGCCTTTTTGCTTGGTTGGGCAGTATAATGGTCCGCTAATACAGGACTAGCAAAGCACAGTGCAAAACTTTTTTTTCTTCATTTGTTAATGTTTTTTTAGGTGGTACTGCAGCATCTCTCAGCACACCTACTTCCTGCGGCTATGCATACGTGGGTGCTCGCGCTTTTGGCACAGGCTTATCATTGGAATGTGTGCCTTATCAACTTTTAATGGGAGTTTCTGTGCTGATCATGCGTAACGGGGAATCAGGGTTAGATTTCGCAGTGGCTACCACATCCAAGGGAGGCAGCAGGCGCGCAAATGATCCACTCCCGCTTCGGGGAGGTAGTGGCGAAAAATAACAAAACAGGACTCTTTTGTGTCCCTGAGATTGGAATGAGTAGGCTTCACTTCAAATCCTTTAATGAGGATCCATTACGAATGTTTAGAACGGATGTTTTGGAGCATTTTTACAGTGGTCAGAAACTTCTGAAAGTGTCATTAGTTATGTTTAAACAGTACAATTTGACTGCCTGTTGTGTATGGTCCATCGGTGGGACATAATGTCTTATAGGGTGAAGCCAATGTAACCGATGTGAAATGGCTAGTTAGTTAGCGGTGGTGCGCGCTAATAGCGTTTCAATCGGTGACGTCACTCGCTCTGAGACTTGAAGTAGGGTTTCCCCTTGCGTTGCAAGGGCCGTGGCTCTTGTGGCGCGATGGGTAACGATGCTTCGGTGGGTGTCAGTTGTTGATGTGTGCAAGGGTCCCTGGTTCGAGCCCGGGTTGGGGCGAAGAGAGGGACGGAACCTGCACTGTTACACCAATAGCCTAAATGAAAGGAAAAAAAGTTGTTGTCATGGACAACATTTTTAAAATAATTGTTAAGCATGAAGCAGATAACATTATAATAATACATAAAGTAAGATCATTGCTTTTTTATCAAGGTTTAGTGAAATTACTGTGAATCTTACCCAAAATGTAATAGCAAGACACTTGGTTATCATCAAGAACATTGTGTTTTTCATTTGACAAAAAAACAACAACATTATTGTTTATTTGGGAATCAATAAACCTTTACATTAACCTAAATTATAATGCAACAGCAGAGGACAAAGTCAAGGCACTAATGCATGAAATGCTTAATTCAATTGGATATAAACTCAAAATTGAAGGTGACCATATAACATTTTGAGTTTTTTTGACATAGTTTTTTTTTTTTAAGCTGCATTTTAGAGGAAATGATTTGTTCACTTTTGTTATGGCTATATGGCAACTACAGTTGACGGTATAATGAGCCGGTGGAATGTGTGTAGTCGTCCAGGCAGGTTTAATTGTAAATGCGCATAAGCAGTCACACACAGAGACACGAGACGGTGAGCTGGAAGAAATTATGTCATGTCCTTTCGTGTACACGCATAATCAAACGATTTAAAACGTCCAATCATCAGCTGCGGTCCGGCTATGTAAGAATAGCACAGCATAAACACCACATACTTTGCTCAGCCACCAGTCTGGCCACTCTCAAACTTTAGTGTATTTTCTTCTCTCTCCGATTTGTTTTGCACACAGGTCTGATTGGATTCTGTTAGTAAATACATTCTCCACTACCATAATAAGTGGTCTCCTAATTGCGCTGAGGTAGTCCCATAGAAACTATTTCAGTTTGCCGATCAGTTACTGACAATGCAGGCTGTGGCCGATAGCCTACTTAATTGGCACAGCGGCGCTTTGATCTATACCGGATTAACCGAGGCCCGAAACGGGGGTTAGGCCCATTATTCTGTTACAGAGTCGAGTTGAATTACACAATATCTCATTTCATGGTCAAATAGGCGAGAGAAGTGATTTGAAAAGAGGTTCAATATGCCATTTTTTTTATATAGGCTATCAAAAGTCTGCTCATGCAGTTACACTTTCTACAAGGGTAATTAAAACTGTATCATTTTAATCAATACCTACCTATTACTTTGTTAATGGCTCTGTGAGATGGTGAGAGACGGAAAGGAGAGGACAGGCATTCCAGCAACGATGGGAACCCATGGGAACCGTCCAGGGGTGCAAGCGCACAGACCGCGTGCACATAAAAAGAGAAGACGGATATCCCCTGCCTGAGGACACACCCCTCCCCCCCACCACCAACACACACACACAGCCTCTCGTCACTGGCTGGCATCCTTTTTCGCCGAGTTCTTTCCCACAGCCGATACGCACAGAGCCTTGCCCGGGACCTGGGTGATTCGGATCCGTAGCCCTGAGCGAAGTGACCACACGGGGTTGGAAAGCCTACGGAAAGAGTGAGGGACGCAGCATGCAGTGGATAAACAAGAGAGAGTAGAGTCTGGACTGGTAGAGAGGGAGATCCTATTTTATTTGGGTATCAATTTGAGTCCGTTGCGCAAAGAAGGAAAGGGTGTATGCGTATGGGTTTAGTTTGAAGGGCGAGTGCGTTGCGCAGAGGGAGAGTGTAATTGGGATGAGAGCTCAAGTCAGGGAGCCAGCAGGTCTGACATTCAAAGCCTCTTAACGGCAGGTGGAGGGAAGACCGACCTGGTGGAGTGAGAGTGTTTTTTTCTTCTGCGGAGAGACCCACCCTGGACACCGCACCAAGAGGGAGAAGCCGGGGAGAGGGGTCGAGGAGGGGCGGGCAAGCAGGAGGAACTCCCCAAGGGGAACAATACAAGTAAGGCAATAATGCTTTCTCTCAAGCCTAGTACGAAACGATGAACTGGCGCTTAAAGGTAGCTGAGAAAGGGATATTATAGAGAAGAGGGGGATACTGCGTCGTTTTTTGTCCTCGATCCTGTGACGTTGAGATGGAGAGAGAAAGAGCGCACGGACGAAAGCCGGTTGATCGCTGCAGCGGAGGTGCGAGGAGCAGCGCCAGGACAGAGATGAGGAGAGATCGGCTCCGGAGACAGCAGTGGACCGTGATTTTTCTCGTCGCCCTCGCTCTGCAACCGCAGGTAAGCCGCACCGATTAAGCGCTATTTTTGGCCGTTGTTTAAACCTGCCCTGACTTTTACAGTCGGTGTTTTCTTCCCACATAGTCAATCATTTTGCCCACGTTCTCCTTCCCTGTTTCTCTTGTCAATATGTCTACCATTGCTTCGAATGGCGCGGTGCCCACCTGTTGTTGTGCGTCTTAATGGTCGGTTCATCCACTTGTTGCTCCATGGGCGTGTCCTTTCGTCTATAAACTACATGATCAAACCTTCACCAAGCATGACCTTTCATCACACCAATGTTTGTTATTGGGATTCTAAGACTATTACACTGCAATTGATTTGTTTTCCTGTTGAAGAATGCCAGAAGACCCATCCACGAAGTGCATTGTTTGAAGGGAAATGTTCTGAACACAGTCTCCTGTGGGCTCTAATGGTGTAAAAATACACCCTTTATGGGAACGAACAAGCTAAATGTTATGGTGTCTGTGGATGGAGTAAGGCTGTCTTCTATGTGTTTACAACTACAGTACATGCACAAGTCAACCTTGTGAACATTGTGAGCATGATCACAAGGTGAAAGAGGATTCACGGGAATTGTTGGTCAGTCTGTCCCTGTGTGTGTGTGTGTGTGTGTGTGTGTGTGTGTGTGTGTGTGTGTTGGGTGGGTGCGCTTGTAATGTGTGTGTGTGTGTGTGTGTTTATTCACGTGTCTTACAGTCAGTGCCTCACTTCCTTTCTTCACATAAATGTAGTCCATCCTCTCTCTACAGTATGTAAAATCTCTGCAGACGACCAGGAATAGTCCAGCATAGTATACATCAAAATCAAATTTTATTGGTCACGTACACGTGTTGACCCATTCGTCTTGACTTGTCAGGTCTTACCAGCGTCTTATTAAATTATTGCATCTGAGCTTCCTAGAGTGTGCGGCTCTCCTTTCATTTTTCAAGTGTTCTACGCCGCTAGCCAGCACCTCGCCTAAATAGGTGTGCATTTCTTTCGCCTCCACATACATGTGTTTAGCAGATGTTATTGCGGGTGTATCGAAATGCTTGAGTTTCTAGCTCCAACGGTGCAGTAATATCTAAAAAGTAATATCTAACAATTTAACAACAATACACACAATACACACATCTAAGTAAAATAATGGAATAAAGATTACATAAATATATGGACGAGCAATGTCAGAGTGGCACAGACTGAGATACACTAGAATAGGATATAATACAGTATATACATAAGAGATGAGTAATACAAAATATGTAAACATTATTAAAGTGACTAGTGTTTCATTTATTAAAGTGGCCAGTGATTTCAAGTCTATGTATATAGGCAGCAGCCTCTAATGTGCTAATGACGGCTATTTAACAGTCTGATGGCCTTGAGATAGAAGCTGTTTTTCAGTCTCTCGGTCCCAGCTTTGATGCACCTGTACTGACCTCGCCTTCTGGATGATAGCGGGGTGAACAGGCAGTGGCTCAGGTGGTTGTTGTCCTTTATCTTTTTGGCCTTCCTGTGACATCGGGTGGTGTAGGTGTCCTGAAGGGCCGGTAGTTTGCCCCCGGTGATGTGTTGGGCAGACCACACCACCCGCTGGAGAGCCCTGCGGTTGCGGGATGTGCAGTTGCCGTACCAGCTGGTGATACCGCCCAACAGGATGCTCTCAATTGTGCATCTGTAAAAGTTTGTGAGGGTTTTAGGTGCCAAGCCACATTTCTTCAGCCTCCTGAGGTTGAAGAAGCGTTGTTGCGCCTTCTTCACCACTGTGTGGGTGGACCATTTCAGTTTGTCACTGATATGTACACCGAGGAACTCCCTTATAGGCTACCTTATAATTGTAATAACTATGTAATAATGAGTTTGATTCAACACCACACTCAAACCACTATGACCACATAGAAAACCAATTCACATTCAGTCAAATTGGACATAGGCCTGTCACATTCAAGTTCAAGTTCACACAGACCAAGAGGGAAAGCCTGGAGGTAGAGCGCTGGCTGAATGTGTTCTCTACTCTTCTCCTCCCAGACCCACCCCCAGGCTACAGTTGTTGGCCTAAAAGGGTCCCCCACTGGCGGCGTGACACAGCCCTCAGTGCAGGGGCAAGATCAGAACGTTCTGTGTGTGTGTCTGTGTGTGCATTTGTGTGAAATGAGAAGCCTATATGTGTGTGTGTGTGTGTGTGTGTGTGTGTGTGTGTGTGTGTGTGTGTGTGTGTGTGTGTGTGTGTGCGCGCATGTGTGTGTGGACTCATAGACTGGGGTGTGTGTGTTGGGCCAGCGGCCACAGCCTTACAGCACTGGGGCATGTGAATGTACAGAAAGATCCACATGGATCTCTGCACCCAGCTCTGAAGCTCTTCACTATTATAACACTCCCTTCTCCTACTGCAGTAAGATGCAGACCTTTCTACTGTGCTGTGGGACATTTATAATGTAGGAGTAGCACAGGAGAGTTGACATACTGCATCCATTTCAGCATTGAAGATACTATAACATGTAACAGTAGAGGTCTGGGGATGTGTCAGATTCAGTGCAATGCAGATAAGAGCATTCAGGATTATATATTCATGTTGTTTGATACAGTGTATAATGTTGTCCTGATATTACTCTGTTATTACAGAACAGTCAAGATAGTGCCATATTTAACAGTATTAAAAGGTAAGTGTTTAAAACCTCTTAAACCCCCTATGATTCTTTGTTTTATTCAATTCAGTCTGGTATGAGAACGGTGGCCCCTATCTGCAAAATCAGGGTGTCTGCGGAAAGCTGAGTATATTGGCTATTGATCTGTGCCTTCAAATCTTTGGTGTGACTTACTACCTTATATGGGCATACAAATGTATAAGGGCAGGCCAAGCCAAAGACCTAATTTCAAGATGGCTGTTACCTACATTCAAGTTAGCTTTGTGAAGCATAAACGAAATAAAGACCTAATACGTTGATTCACACCGAAAGCCGGGACTCCACAGAGCATGAGAATGTCTTATTTGTCTACCTGTGACCTACCGTTTTTGATCACCAGCCTCGAGAGTATTTTTCATTTATTTTACTCAACGTTTTCACCAAGCCATCATTTTACACGGTAAGCTTCCATTTGGTCTGTGCTTGAGCTATAGCTACAAAGGTGGCATGACATTAATCCTTAGGTTGGTAGGAACAAATCTAGTCTATTGCCAATGTTATCTGATGATGTATGACTTAATGGCAACGAATATCGAATATCGACCGAGTGACTATCTTTGCGCATGAAAAATATGATGAAAACACTTGGATATCCCCTGTATGTCCACCGACACCACCACCATGTTTGAGAGAGGTTGGTGTTGTAGAAATGTAGTTTATATAGTAAACAATAACTTTTTAGGCATATCCAGTGTGTGAAAAAACAGTGTAATTACCACATTCGGACACTTTGGAGAGGTTGAAAGGACACTTGAATGTACCCTGGATACCTCATAACACCACCACAATGTTTGAGTGAGGTTGATATGGTAGAAATTGTGTTTTTATACTGAACAAATAGCATTTAGGGATTGCACATATGTAATAGCTCTGGAATGATCTCATTTACAGACATATGTCACTTTGGAGAGGTTTAGAGACACTTGGAAATGACCCGTGACCACACCTGACACCACTTACTAAACCATCTGCCCAATTCTAGATGTTAGGTCTATCAATCCCATTTTTTTTCTTCTGATATTGTTCACATGTTGTGGAAGCTGTGTGATGTGTTTCCAGCTCTGGGAATCAATAACTCACTCAAAGCTTGTCAATGAAAGATGACTTTCAAATGAAAAGAAAAAAAACGGTTCTTTTGTGTGTGCTTGATCTTGTGTATTCGGAACTATGTAACTCCTATCTATCTTCGGATCATTTCTTCATAATCTCACAGATGTCTTCTTTACAAATACGTTTTGGCATGTCAGAATCATGTAATTACAAATGAATAGCAGTTACTTTTGGGTATCTCTATTTAGGCGAAAATCTACATTTTGCCGTTACGTCTAAGAGGTTTTAACAGAAGTGTTAGTCAGTGTACAGTCCAACCGGGTTAATGCAGGGTCAGGTTGTGGTTCTGGTCTCTCCCTGGTTTTGGGTTCATTGGGGACTTAATTACCACAGCTCTCCATGGTGATCCTCGAGGCAGAGCGCTTGGAGCGGTCAGATGGAGCGCTGAAACCCAGGTATGCCCGGAATGGCTGAGAGAGAGGGGGGGGGGGGGGAGGAGGAAGAAAGGAGGATGCAGAGTGATGAGTGGGCCTGTATCTCCACAGGCTGTTTGATGTAGGAGAGTTTAGCCCCCTAGCCCAAGGACAGGGGCAGGTGAGGGACAGAATACAACAGCACAATGGGGCTGACTTACCAGCTATTCTTCTAACTGGCTTTAGTCAAGTTGTCAAGACTATTACACCGTTATTCGTTATTGCATAATTTCATTGTGTGTGACGTGTGTGTGTGACGTGTGTGTATGTGACATGTGTTTGATGTGTGTGTGTGTGGTTTGTGCTTTATTAGTGGTTAGAAATCCTAACCATTATTTCCATGCTATATAACACACCAACATACGCAAACACACACCTGTCCCTCTGGGGGGCTTGTTAGCTCTACCAGCTTGTCTGTCCCCTTCTGTACCCAGCTGAGAAGAATATGCTTTATAGGCTCTGGGAAAAGGGAGAGGGAGAGAGAGAACGAGAGAGACAGAGAGAGGGAGAAAGAGGGAGAAAGAGAGATGAGAAGAAGAATTGCAGAGAAGAAGAGCTGGTACAGAGAGAAAGAGAGAGGGCAAGAGTTACAGCCTGTTCCCAGATAGAGGAGGAAGGGAGGAGGAGGACAGAGAAACCGTGGCCTGGTTCCCAGTGTCTGAGTTCCACTGGGGAGAGAGGGAGAGAAAAGAAGGGAGGGGTACTGATACAGGAGAAGAAAGAAAGGAAGGCGCTAGATGGAGAGGTGTAGGAAGTGCATGACACAGGGGAGGGGAGAGGTGAAAGAGGAAAAAGAGAGTGAGGGAGGGAGGAGGGTAAATAAGCTAGGAGGGAAAGATGGAAACAGATAGAGGGAGATAAATGGACAGATACAGAGAGAGAGAGGGACTGCTGGAGTGGGGGCGTGTCTCTCCATTGGGATGAAGGGATTTGATTTTTCTTCCGCTGTGAGGAGGAATGGGTGTGAGTCAATGTTGTTTTTCCTTTCTCATTCACCCTCTCTTTATCCACCTCTTAGAATAGGATGGCGGTAGTCTGGTAACTTAATGAAGCAGATGATACACACAGAGAGAGAGAGAGGGACAGGGCGAGAGAGAGAGAAAGAGGGAGGGAAAGCACTGGGATGAAATGAGAGAGAGAGGGACAGGGCGAGAGAGAGAGAAAGAGGGAGGGAAAGCACTGGGATGAAATGAGAGAGAGAGGGACAGGGCGAGAGAGAGAGAGAGAGGGAGGGAAAGCACTGGGATGAAATGAGAGAGAGAGGGACAGGGCGAGAGAGAGAGAAAGAGGGAGGGAAAGCACTGGGATGAAATGAGAGAGAGAGGGACAGGGCGAGAGAGAGAGAAAGAGGGAGGGAAAGCACTGGGATGAAATGAGAGAGAGAGGGACAGGGCGAGAGAGAGAGAAAGAGGGAGGGAAAGCACTGGGATGAAATGAGAGAGAGAGGGACAGGGCGAGAGAGAGAGAAAGAGGGAGGGAAAGCACTGGGATGAAATGAGAGAGAGAGGGACAGGGCGAGAGAGAGAGAAAGAGGGAGGGAAAGCACTGGGATGAAATGAGAGAGAGAGGGACAGGGCGAGAGAGAGAGAAAGAGGGAGGGAAAGCACTGGGATGAAATGAGAGAGAGAGGGACAGGGCGAGAGAGAGAGAAAGAGGGAGGGAAAGCACTGGGATGAAATGAGAGAGAGAGGGACAGGGCGAGAGAGAGAGAAAGAGGGAGGGAGGGAAAGCACTGGGATGAAATGAGAGAGAGAGGGACAGGGCGAGAGAGAGAGAAAGAGGGAGGGAAAGCACTGGGATGAAATGAGAGAGAGAGGGACAGGGCGAGAGAGAGAGAAAGAGGGAGGGAAAGCACTGGGATGAAATGAGAGAGAGAGGGACAGGGCGAGAGAGAGAGAAAGAGGGAGGGAAAGCACTGGGATGAAATGAGAGAGAGAGGGACAGGGCGAGAGAGAGAGAAAGAGGGAGGGAAAGCACTGGGATGAAATGAGAGAGAGAGGGACAGGGCGAGAGAGAGAGAAAGAGGGAGGGAAAGCACTGGGATGAAATGAGAGAGAGAGGGACAGGGCGAGAGAGAGAGAAAGAGGGAGGGAAAGCACTGGGATGAAATGAGAGAGAGAGGGACAGGGCGAGAGAGAGAGAAAGAGGGAGGGAAAGCACTGGGATGAAATGAGAGAGAGAGGGACAGGGCGAGAGAGAGAGAAAGAGGGAGGGAAAGCACTGGGATGAAATGAGAGAGAGAGGGACAGGGCGAGAGAGAGAGAAAGAGGGAGGGAAAGCACTGGGATGAAATGAGAGAGAGAGGGACAGTAGAGAGAGGACAGGCGAGAGAGAGAGATAAGAGGAGGGAAAGCAGCTGGGATGAAATGAGAGAGAGAGGGAGCAGGGCGAGAGAGAGAGAAAGAGGGAGGGGGAAAGCACTGGGATGAATGAGAGAGAGAGGGACAGGGCGAGAGAGAGAGAAAGAGGGAGGGAAAGCACTGGGATGAAATGAGAGAGAGAGGGACAGGAGGCGAGAGAGAGAGAAAGAGGGAGGGAAAGCACTGGGATGAAATGAGAGAGAGAGGGACAGGGCGAGAGAGAGAGAAAGAGGGAGGGAAAAGCACTGGATGAAATGAGAGAGAGAGGGACAGGGCGAGAGAGAGAGAAAGAGGGAGGGAAAGCACTGGGATGAAATGAGAGAGAGAGGGACAGGGCGAGAGAGAGAAAGAGGGAGGGAAAGCACTGGGATGAAATGAGAGAGAGAGGGACAGGGCGAGAGAGAGAGAAAGAGAGAGAGAAAGAGAGAGAGAAAGAGAGAGAGAAAGAGGGAGGGAAAGCACTGGGATGAAATGCGATACTCCACCCATTGATCAGGTGTATTCATCACATTCATTAACGTTTTTTTGACAAAAATGACATCGGGAACCAGATGTCTTTGTTCCCGTAGATTCACCCTCCCTTTGGGTGGTGTATATGATTCTGTGTGTGTGTGTGTGGGGGGGGGGGGGGGTGTGAGTTATACCCCATCCTAACTCTCCTGTCTCTCTCTCTCTCCAGGCTGTGTGTGCAGTGGGGATGTTTGAGCTGCAGATCCGTCACTTCCAGAACCCCCAAGGTGTGCTGCAGAGTGGGGAGTGCTGTGACCTCCAGGCCACCGAGGGGCAGCGCTGCTCTCTCGGGGACCAGTGTGACACCTTCTTCAAGGCCTGCCTCAAGGAGTACCAGGCCCGCGTCGTCCCCACCGGAGCCTGCACCTTCGGGGTGGGCAGCACCACCGTCCTGGGAGGCAACACCCAATCCCTCCGTCATCGAGGTCACGACGCAGGAGGGGGAGGAGGAGGGGATGGCACTACAGGACACATTGTCATTCCCTTCAAATACGCCTGGCCGGTGAGTACAGGAGTGTAGCTACAATGTGGTTACCGTGGTAACATGTTGCGGTTCAAGTAGGTAAACACTCACAGAGGCCTGCGACAGTGTTGACACTAGCTCTTAGCATTCAGTCAAGAGGCTTTGCTACTATTTGCACATACTAGTAGCAGTTTTCTACTTGTCTAAACGCGGGCATTGGGTGCGATGCTGAGATGATGCTCTTTCTCCCTCCTCTCTCTCTCCCTCATTCTCCCTCTGTCTCCCTTTATCCATCCCTTTCTCTCTCTCCTCCTAAACTCTTCCCTGTTGCGTTATTGCGTCGTTATTAAAGTCTCTGATATCGCTCCTCTCTGTCTGACTTCGTTGTATCGACTTGTCTGTGTCTGTATCAGATATGGGGTCCAGGCTGGCGGCTACAACTCGTGTATTCATTAAAGAGCAGGCTGAATTAATCGCACATTAGACCCATCGATAATCCAATTCTATCTCTCTCATCTTCCGTCCCCCATAAGGAGGACCCAAGCATTACAGGAAGAGGGGAAAATAGAAACAACAAATAAAATGAAAGAGGAATTTTGAAGCCTTGAGGTTGAGTGGAGGGCTTGAGGGGGGATAGACCAAAGACTGTCCAAGTCTGTTGGTTCTGGCTCACATAGGTTTGTGTATTGCTGCTGCTCACAAATATGTTGTTCTATTTGACTGCTACTAAGCCCTGAGATGTTCGCTAGAGGGGTGAGAGGGGGGGTGGGAGGTTTGGAAGGGGACTGGAAAGACATCTGGAGGGGGGTGAAAGCTTTTAGCTGGTGATAGAGAGGGACACTAATGTTCTCAATGAGCAGTTCACCCCCCCATTTCCATCCTTCCATTCCTTCATCCATCCCTTCATCCATCCCTTCATCCATCCCTTCATCCATCCCTTCATCCATGCCCATTAGAAGTAGTTCCCTGTTTTTTTTTTTACTATAATTAATATCTGTTTGCCCGAGTCATTTCAGGGCCAGAGCCACAGCGAGTATCCCTTTTAAATGACTTGGCACACGCAGGACGACCGATCCGCATTGTCTTCCTTCCTGAGGTCGGAGCGCTTGTTTATTTCAACGTTTGCTGTCGCAGTGCGAGCGGCCTATATTTGATTAGGGTCTGGAATGCTTCGTTTCTGACCTCCTCCGTGAGGTTGAACGGTTATTCATAATGAAAGTATTATAATAATGGGGAACGAGAGCAGACGGTATGGTTGTAATTATATTCATATTGCCTAGTAATAATGTTTTTAATATTGTGCAAAGCCCTGGTGGAGATTTAGAGGCGGACCGGGAATAAGGCTGGTCATGCTCACCAGCTGGTCTGGTGTTGGAGTGCACAGGTCTGTGTGTCCTGGCTTCAGGCATCTGGAACACGCACACGCGCATCGCTTCTGCGTTTATTCGCCTCACGTTAATCGGTATCAGTCCATTCGCCTGTGGAAGTCTGTCTTTATACACTGTCAGTGTCAGTGACTCTCCTCCATGTTGGGGACCCGTGTGAGTGGCAGGTATGAGTGTGAGAAAATTCTCCAGCAGAAAGTGTTATCTGGATCAGTTTCAGGACCAGGCCGTGGGACGGGCTGGGCTGCAGGGGAGAGGATAGGGACACTCCGAGGCAGGCCAGCATTTCTATGGGGATAGCTGCGGCTGAAAGACTCACATTATCTGGCCATCTCTGGGAGCTAGGGGAGCGGCCGGGGGAGGGGGGGGGGGGGGGGGCTCAGGCAGTATTAGGATCCCTCTGCCCCAGGTCAGGGGGATGAACAGGTGAGCACAGTCATTATGAGGAAAGGTGAGCTCTCTTTATCTCCTGCCCTTGCTCTTTCTCTCCACTCATCTATTCAGGGAAATGTGTGTGTGTGTTTGTGTGCGCACATGTGTCTCCCAGCCCCTCACTGTCTGATCATATGGACTGAAGTATTTGGCTGCAGTTTGACTCCCAAGTCCAGGGACAGCTTAGCGGCCTGGTCTGGGACGTTTTAGCGAAGTCGTTTCCGTTCAGATATAAAATATCAAAGCATTTTAGAACCGTGAGGTCGTCTCTCAAGTTGCACGGTCTCCTGTTGTTCCCAATCTCATATCTGATTGGCGGAAGAGGGGTGGGGAGGGGGACTGTGGGGATTGTCTTTTGTTGTTGTCTATGTGGCAGAGGAAACTTACACTGTTTCTGAATGAATGGAAGGAGTGAATAGGTGGTACACCAGAAGGAGTTGCCGGGTAGCTCTTAGACAAAGGTCCATTATAATCTCTCTAAAGTCTTGTTCCTCTCAAATGTATTTTTATTTGTATTTAAACCTTAGGCAAGTCAGTTAAGAATCATTACTCTAGATCTGCTGAACTTTCGGGCTCCCGTTGACATCAACGTTACAGTATGATTTACACTGAACTGTTTAAGTGTCCTGCTTTGCTTTCTACTCCAACAAGTTTTCCCATCGTACTGTTGTTGCCTTGGGCTAGCTTTAGAGGAAGGGTTTGGGCTTAGTCTTTTGTTAAGAGTCCTGTGACAAATGACTTTGTGATAGGCACTAAACAAACGCCATTAAAAAGAACGGAATGGTCTGTGGTCCCCATCTCTTGATCCTAGGTCAATCTTAGGCCAATCATTCATAATCCTGACCTCAAGTGTTAAAGCCCCTAAATCTGATTCCAGGTCAGGTTCACTGCCAGAGGGAGAGCGCTCTCAACCGGCGGGACTCACGTTCAGCGTGCGTGCGTGTATGTGTGTGTGGTGTGTGTGTTTCGGTAACCATATCATCTGTAATAATACATTTTTTTCACTCTCTTCCTTTCTTTTCTTTCGTCATTCGCTCCCACCACTTGCCTTATGTGTTCATAAAGGTTATTTAAAAAGACATGCTTGTACAATATTGTGTTGTATGTTCAGGTTGTAGAGTGAAAAACCTTCCGTGCCACACATACTGTTTACAAGACTAACCTCATGAATATGGGCCAGTCTTGTGAGGGCAGTCGTACCAGGAACCGTCAGCAGTCAAAGGTCAGAGTTGAAATATGTCTCTTAATCCCCAAACTAGGGTTCTCAGGGTTGTCACTAGATGGCCACGCTAGAACGGACAAAAGAGGCATATTTCCACAGAACTGTTGAGGAAGGACCACTATTTGTTAACTAAGGGTTCGTGAGAGTTAGTGGTTAAAACATCTACATATATCAAACTGAAATAGGCCCAACTGTCAAACACACAAAGTAGAGGAATTACGCACATGTCATTCAGCCAGTACTCTACTATGTTCTAGGTTGGTTCTAATACGCTCAGACGGACACACACACACACACACACACACACACACACACACGCACAGCGGGTTTACCTGTGCATTGGCGTTGTGTGGGTAGTCAGGCTGACCCAGTCACCAAGGGGTTATGAGAGGAGAGAGGAGGACAGAGAGCTCACTTAGAACGTTCTTTCATTTGGGTCGCTCCCTCTTTCACTCGCTTTCTCTACTCCTCCTTTGTGCTTTCCTCTCCTTTGTCCGTCACTGACTCTCTCATACACGCTCACCTGTTAGGCTGACATTGGACACACGGACGCACGCACGCACGCACGCACACACACACACACACACACACACACACACACACACACACGCGCGCACACACACACACACACACACACCCAGTGTATCATGACACACAAAGAAAGTGAATTCCATCAGGGATTGAGCCTTGTGTTTTTTAGAGATAAGTTAATAACCTGGAGGACACAAGTATCTCTAGGGAGGCAGCCTTTTAATGATTTCATTTGTGTGCAAATTGGATTGAAATGGGAGTTTCTATATTAGGAGGGGGAAGCAGATTTACACAATCACTTTGGAGATCCTGGAAGGACCGTGTGTGTGTATGTCCGTGTGCGTGCGTTCATCTGAGTATGCTGTGTTTGAAGAAGTGCGTGGGCACACAGCTTTGTAAGTAGTTGAGCAGGTGTAATTACAGAAGTCTATTGACTCCTCACCCAGCTCCCTCTAGCACCCCCCCAATCTCTCTGTTTCTCTACCTACTCCATCCTCCATCCACTGTGTCCACCCCCTCCGAAGTCACTCATCTGTCAACACTTCCACACACTTTCTCCTTCTCTCTCTCGCTCTCTCGCTCGTGTAGTCTCGATTGTCTTAAATACACTATATACTACTACTCTACTCTATCTCTCTTATCTCTCTCCTATCTACTATCTTCGCTTCTTATCTAGCTTCTGTCTCCTCTAATAGCTCTCTCTCCTCTCTATCTAGTACTCTCTACTATCTACTCTCTTCTCTCTATCTTTCTCTCTTCTCTCTCTCTCTCTCTCTCTCTGTCTCTATCTCTCTTTGCTCTCTCTCTCTCCTCTCTCTACTCTCTTCTCTCTTCTGCTATCTCTCTCTCTGTTATCCCTCTCTCTCTCTCTCTCTCTCTCTCTCTCTCTCTCTCCTCTCTCTCTCTCTTCTCTCTCTCTCCTTCTCTTCTCTCTGTTCTCTTCTCTTCGTCCCTCTGTCTCTCTCTCTCATCTCCTCTCTCTCGTCTCTCTCCCTCGCTCTCTCTTCTCTCTCTCTTCCTCTACTCTCTCTCTCTCTCTGTCTTCTCTTGTCTCTCTCTCTCTCTTCTTTCCCCTCTCTCTCTGTTTTACGCTCTCTCTCTGTTTCGC